>NC_135738.1:40332500-40632500 GCF_041903045.1 Epinephelus lanceolatus
TTTCCTTTTTGTAATTACTATCAAAAAATGACATGAAACAAAATAAAGTGCAGAAAACCATACAGATGTTTCTTTTTTTTTTGGATTGGGTTTTCCAGTCTCTATGGGGCCTATAATGGTTATTGTAAAAATGAATATCATCAATTTCAGTGCGTCTGGTCAATGACTGCTTTTTAAATGTGAATTAACCAGATTGCAATAATCTAGTACAGACAAAAAAAGATAAAACAAATAAATAAATGACAAATAAAGAATTTCTGTGTGATGTGCATTTATTCAAAATAACTAGCTCTGTGAGACTGCATGCATACCTGCTGAAGTATCATCAGTCACTATTATTTCTAATGTTCAGCTACGATAATCTCAAAGTCAGGTGAAGTTCAGTGCAGATTTTAAAAGGCAAGGCAGTGTTTCATAGAGCGCATTTCATGCACAAAGGCAGTTCAGAGTGCTTTACATAATGTATTCAAACATTAAAAGATATTCTGGCCATGTGATTCCCAACATGAGTGTTCAGAACCTTCTATGGGGTCACAAGATAACTAATGGGACAGGAGAAGAAAAAAAATCTGCTACATTTACTTTTTAGATGTTTTTTTTTTCTAATTTTTTAATTATTAAAAAAAATGTCATGAAACAATCTGCAAAGACAAACACCATCCTTAAATCTCAGTTCAGACATTAAAGTTCTGACACCCACCAGACCTGAAGGGAGCAATGTTGAATGAGTGAATGCAGGTGTATTATCTGAGTGCATTACCAGTTGGCGTCTTCCCTCTCTGATATTTAGATGTCTAAATGAGAAGGCCACGCTGTACACTCCAGCCCTGTGAAGTCTTCACACCCACTGTGTTCAGTGTTAATGTCACTGCAGCGTAAAGCCTTCTGTACATATAAGTACCTGCAAGCAATATGATCCCAGCAAACAACACCAACACACTTTGATCCTGTAACGTGAGATAACTCACCTGAGAGTGGAGTCTGGAAACTGGACTCCAAGAGAAATCAGGGAGATGGTTTAGATTAGATCACAGAAACAGCTAAATTTCAGAATTCTCTTAAAGGTGAGACCAAAGATTGTAAGCTTTAAGACACAATTACCGTAGAGGTGACAGAAAATCAAACACTGTCACCGACACAGTAAACCCAAAGGATTTAGTGACAGGGGCAAAGGTAATGTTGACACATTCACACGCTGCCATATAAAAAAGACTGGTAGCATTACAAAGTGCTGATCTAACTGTCAAAATTCTTCAATATCCATTGCCACAAAACAGAGCATAGACTACCAGTGTCATTACATTAAAGGACTTCATACACAAGGATAAGTGTGGGATTGGTCACGTTTTGCCACAATCATCTCAAAATGTTGCTGGTAAAAAGACACACACTGCATGTTTGTTTCAGGAGTGTGAACACATGGCTGTCCGTTATTTTGGATAATGAAATAGTATGATATATGTAAGATTTCAGGAAATCTTCAGACCCCAGCCTTGACATGACGTTAGCTTAGCCAACAACTGCCTACTTACACATCCAGCACACACAGAGCCTCACAATCATCCTAGTGAAGGTGTATCTATAGTCACCTGATGAATGTAAGGTTGAGTGGATCAAACAGATGTTCAGATCGGTATAACTGAGCGATGAGACTCTGCCATACAGTCCTGCACATGTTGTAAAGCTGAAACAGTAAGATAGAGAGGCTAATAGCTTCATAGAGCTGCAGAAGAGTGTTACACCTCAGTGGTTTTGGCAGTACAGTCTACAATGACAGCCTGCTAGCTGCTCTGTGAGGCCGTGCTTTAGCACAGCAGTGCTTTGAGCTAAATGCTCAAACATCAGCATGCTAACATTTTCACAGTGACCCTGCTAACATGGTGATGTTTAATAGACATAATGTTAATCATGTTCACCATCTCAGTTAAGTCCTAAACTTTGAGTTTCAAGTTTTAAACAAATCATAATATAATCTTATAATAATATCCTCCATGTGTAATGTGTTGTGTTATACATAGATTTTGTACATTTGCAAAATTTTCTTTGATATCATTTTTTTCCATCTGGTGCATTAGTTGCACATGGTCTGAGATACTTCACTCCTTCGCTTGAGGCAGTGACTTTCTCCAAATCTGGAAGGGGCCATCCAGTGGTTTCCAACAGAGAACCATGGCCTCAGACTAGGAGGTGCTGACTCTCATCCCAACTGCTTGACACTCAGCTGCAGACTGCACCAGTGCATGCTGGAGGTCATGGTGTGATGAAGCTAACAGAACCACATCATCTGCGAATAGCAGAGATGCAATTGTGAGCACTCTAAACCGGACCCCTTCCTCCCCCCAGCTAAGCTTGAGATCCTGTCCATGAATATCACAAATAGGATCGTTGACAAGGGACTTTACGCCAAGTAGGCGCACACAGCTCTCACTTCAGTCGTACAGGGACCGGATGGCTTGTAGCAGCGAGGCCAGCACCCTATAGTCCCACAGTACCCCCAACAAGACTCCCTGATGGGTGTGGTCGTAATTCTTCTCCAAGTCCACGAAACACATGTAGATTTACTGGTCCATCTACGTTCCAACCCTCACCTATGCTCATTAGTTCTGGGTAGTGACCAAAAGAATGAGATCACTGATAAAAGCAGTAGAAATGAGTTTCCTCCGTGGGTGGCTGGGCTCAGCCTTAGAGATAGGGTGAGGAGCTCGGACATCCGGAGGGAGCTCAGAGTAACGCCACTGCTCCTTCACGTCGAAAGGGGTCAGTTGAGGTGGCTCGGGCATCTGATCAGGATGCCTCCTGGGCGCCTCCCGCTGGAGGTGTTCCGGGCACGTCCCACTGGTAGGACCGGGGCAGACCCAGAACACGCTGGAGGGATTACATATCTCATCTGGCCTAGGAACGCCTTGGGCTCCCCCAGGAGGAGCTGGAAAGTGTTGCTGGGGAGAGGGATGTCTGGGGTGCTTTGCTTGGCCTGCTGCCCCTGTGACCCAGCCCTGGATAAGCGGATGAAAATGGATGGATGGATGGATGGATGGATGGATGGATGGATTGATGGTTCTCTTCTGCAGCTTGACTGGATGTTGTTGATTGCTTCAAACAAAGCTGATCTGGGGAAGTAAGTGTTGACTTGCTGGGAATAAATAGCGTTAATGTTAGTTGATTAGCACACAGCAGACTTTTTAAATAATATACTTTACTGGGGCTTGAGGAATGTATTACATATTTTCAAGTCAAAAGGCTCAAGTTCAAATCAAGTGACAACTCACTGGTGTTAAAATCCAAATTGAGTTGCAATTCTTTTTTGATTTTGTCAAGCAGAATCTAAAGTCATTTAATTTGTGATTCAGGTCTGATTTGAGTCAAAGTCATGTGACTCAAGTTCACACCTCTGGACCACAGCAAGCAAAACTTGCTTCAGTGCCTCTACTGAAAGCATCTATTGCTTTAAAGACAGACTTGACATTTTGTGACCTATCCTTGAAGCTAATTATTCCTACAGTATTATCATGTTGCAACTCGAAATGGGAACAGGAACATATTGAAAGATTGTCATTGTGCTTAAACATTCACAAAAATGGTGAGTACATTAGTCTGTGACATATTGCCCAGTGGTCCGTCTCACCAGAAAGAGCTCCTCTGTGGTTGAGTATTGAAAAAGATGTGTGCCTGCTCGTCACTCAGCTAGCATGTTTATCTACTAGACTGTCATCTGAAATGCAGTCCCACCCGTTCCTTTCTCATCTACAGGACAAATGGAAAAGGCTAACTAAGACCCTTAACATAGACATTCACCTTAACTTGGAGTCCAGCATATGGTTTAACCTGAAGTTTTGAATTGGTGACGCCCTGTCCTTATGGAAAGTGTGGATAAAAAAGGGATTAGGACACTTGGAGATCTGTTTAAAAACTATTTATTGACATTTTTTGAACGTTTAGTGCAGAGGTTTAGTCTCCCTCAATCCAGTAGGCTACACAGTACTTACAACTTAGGCACTAGTTGTTTACTGTGCTGGGCTCTCTGAGAGCACATTCTAAACTGCTCTCTGATATCATCAAGATACTTGGACTGGGTCATGAGGCCTCTCAATACTACACATCCAACAATCAATCATCATTTATTTGTCACATAGAAATAATACATGGTACAAGTCCAGTGAAATGCGATCCCATCAGCTCCTTTAATTTGTGCACTGTAATTTAGTCCTTTTTTGTGCCCGCTTACATCTCTGGCTGACGCCTTATAATTATCCATGGCTCTGGATGGTTCTGGTAATCCATGGTTTCTGGTTGTGGATTTAACTGTCCGCACATTCCAACCTCAACAAGACAATCTGCAGGGTCGCTCTCCCTGACCACGGGAGGAGACTGGTGAGCTGATTTCCTCATCCTGATGATAACCTGCAGACACATGCCACCATCGTCTAATGCAAAGAACAGAAAGCACCACCAAGACTTGCAAAATACACATAAAAGCATAAATTTAGCACAAGTTTAGCAGAACTGGCAGAGAGGGAGCTGGAAGCATCTGTGCCTATGACATAGTATAGCATTAGAACTATCAGGGAGAAAGTTTAAAACCTTTCATTTAAAGAGTTAGAATGGAAGAAGATATGCCAATACCAAATATAGCTGTCAAGATATATAAACACAGGACTTATTCAGTTTCAAATCCTCAATTGGCTTTATTGGACACCATCTAGATTAAATCGATTAGGCCTCAGACAGAAGCAGTGGTGTTACAAGGCCTGGGTGTCTGAGGCTTCAACCCTACCCTACTTCAACCCTAAATGAGCACAGATCGAGTTGCCATTCACCTCAGTCCGTGTTGAACTAAGCTAAAAGTCTCTCCGGTGTTTGCCACCAGGCTTTTAAAAGAATTTTTGGGAACAGTTTTTGGTTCTCCCTATTCTTACCAAAAAGTGAGAATAAGCTAAAGAAAGCCCTTGATCTAATAATGTGCCCTCAAAAATAATATGAAATTGTTGATCAAAAACGCAAGTATCGGGTCCTTATTTTGTTTGATCGTGTGCAGAGACAGAGTGCACTGGTAATCACTTTAATGTTGCATCTGAGAAAGGTGAAGCTCATTTTAAATGCTTTATATACCGCTGTGGAGTTTAATCTATAAATATATATCATCATTTCTTCTTGATTATATTTTCTATTATTAATCTAAGTTTTCAAAGTAACTGAAGCAGACAAATAAATGTAGTGGAGTGAAAAGTACAAGCACCTCAAAATTCTTCACATTTTAATGATAGCAGTTGCAAAGTATCCTGTTTCTACTCAATGCTAATCACTTACAACTACTAATATAAAACAAACAGTTTCTCAGGCAAATAACATGCCAGGGTGCATAAAAAGTATCAAAATAGAGCTTGATCATAAAAAACATTCATGGGGGAGGATCCCTCCGGCCCCCTTTACAGAAGTCCAGGCTAAGTCCCCGATGGCCTCTAATCCTAGAAACACCCCTGCTCAGAAAGACAGTGGACAGTTGGAAATGTCAGAACTGAGAAGGTCCATCATTCCATGCTCTCTGGTATATGCCCTATGAAAACAAGTCCACAGGAGATCTCTAACAATGACACTGAATTTTCTTCCAGGTTATATATGCTGGGTGACGGCTGCACATGAAAGATTGTGGAAATGCAGAACTGCAATAATGGCGAGTAGACAGACTTTATTAAGGGGAAGTAAAAAGACAGAAGATCCCTTTCATATGGAGTGTTTCGTAGAACTTGGAAGAAGGCCTCATATGAACAACTCTTTTATAGAAAGAATGACAGATAGGAGGATTGAACCTTAATGATTCTCTAAGAATAAACAATGTTTTATTCATTCAATATTTGTATCTGTATGTTTAGGCTACCCTTAATGGCTTTGGTGGGTATGTTGTGTTGCTTATTATTTATCAAATTTCTTCCCTTTTTTCCACCTGATGTCTATTATTATTATTATTATTATTATTACTATTATTATTATTATTATTATTATTGTTATTATTATTAACATAATTTATTTCTAGTATGTTTGTTATTGTTTCTCAGAGCTGTACAATGCTAAGTGTTATGTATGCAAACATTTAAAATTGGCAATAAATGTTCATCATGAAAAAGGTGAGACCTGCAATACCACACAAATAGAGTGTATTTGAAGTGTGTAAAAATAAGTGTTTAAAAAAGGATAATAAATAAATAATTAAAGAATGTTGAGGAGGTTTGGCACCTACCTGCTGAAACTACAGCTTGATTTGCTCGTAAGCCAGCCGGGCTGCCATTTCACTTTGGACCTGATTTTAAATATAGGATGTAAATTTAAAAAATGTATGACTTAAATTAGATATTTAGATGGCTTTTTTTCCATTTCAGCCATACTGTATTTTTTTTTTAACTCTTTATTTAAAATATTTTTTAGATGTTATGATAAAGCATACACAATATAGAGAGCACTGTGTGGGGGCACACCAGTTGAATACATGAGTCCAAGTGTTTAATGTCCTTTTGTTGTCCACAGACATTCACAGTGGTTCAAGCGGCATCCACATCTTCTGAAATAAAGACAGTCCATTTCTACCTTTTTCTGAGGAATATTGCTCCTCAAGACCTCAGAAAAATGTGATCTTTTCCATTGTAAAGATCTCCTTGATGATGTCCATCCATTGTTTAAGGCTTGGAGGCTCAGTTCTTTGTACCAGTTCTTACTGGCAATAAACAGTATAAACACACAAATACCAATCTTTCCTAATTAATCACATCTTCTCCTACTGCACCCAAATACAGTTTTAGAATGAAAAATATTTTTCGCCAAAATATTTGACGTTTTGGACACGTCAAAAAAATGTGGGAGTGACTGGCATACATGCGTCCGCACTGTCGCCAATACTGCTGTTGTGACTGGGATAGTTTGCCCTTAATGTGGGGTGTGACAAACAAGCTGATCAATACTGTAACTTTTTAACTTTTTTTTCTTTCTGGCGACTGGACTGACAGACTTGTTTAGTTGTGTATTTTTGTCAGTTTGCAACCTTTGTTTCAGCAGTATCCATGTGTACAGTCAGCTGAGAGCGTCCCTGTCAGAAGGCTGTTGCTTTAACACTTGCGTATCACTAGAACAGTTAAACATTTCCTCTATAGGCTCATATTCAGTATTATTATGTAAATCCACTAGCTGCAAGGTTTTCTCCAGCAAATGGGCCCACTGAATCTGTAAAACAATTGCATGGCTGACCCTTAAAGCATGGTCTTTAGGAATACAGTAACATTTCTCCTTAAGTTGAATTATTGTGTGTTTATATTGGTAAACAATTAAGTCACATGTGTTATTCACAACCACATAAATAAATGACATATCAGAAATAGAGTAAATTCGTCATTCTTCAGCATGTTACACATTTCATTTTGCTACTTCTCACCAGAGGCAGCTTCTTAGGAGGAGCTTGGACCTAACTGAGCTTACTTGGAGCTGGGGAAAGCAGGGCCCTGTATCACGAAGCGAGATCAACCTTTCCTGGGTTACCCAGACCTATCCTGGGTTGACTAACCCTAACAATGGCAATCAGGATAATCGGTATCACGACGCTGGATATCAACTCGGTAACTCAACCCAGGGTTGCTTTATCAAGAGCCGTGAACGCACGCGCAGCGGACCAATCACAATCATGAGAGAAGCGCAGCGTCACTGAGCGTCCTCACAGAGCGCCGTATGTGAGGGGAAAAAAGTATTTCACGTGAGGATCAGAGATTAATTCTACTAAAATATGAGGAGGAGAAAAGCAACATTAGAGAAAAGGCCAACACCGTGGCAGCTGCAGGAGGAGGAAACATGTGTGGCAACGCATAACAGGATGAATAATGTTTAGTTTTAGTTTAGATTAGTTTATTTGCACGTAATGTTAAAAACAGACAGTATAAAATTTACAAGATTAAAAAATGAAAAGTGCCGGAGAGGTTAGAAGCCACTAAAAGCTTATCAAAGAAATTCCCCTGTCAAAACATCAATGAAATCACATAATAGAGAAGAAAAAAAACGGGTGAGGAAAAAAGAAATAGAGGAGGAGAGAGGGAAAAAATCAAGACAAAACAAGGTAGCAAATAAAATGATGTGTAGGTTAAATTACTCATCACTGGTTCAAGTAGCTACAGTACCTGTACCTGTACATCTGACACTGATCACACCCTTGAATCCCATGAAATCAATGCTGCGCAGATGAATTGCGTGTATTACAATTATCGTCTAACATCATTGCGTCTGATAAATTGGTCTTCTTTGTCATAACGTTATATATGCTACAATAAAGCTTAAAGCTGACGCCACAATTAAATCATATCAACACCAAATTGATAGTCTGAATAAAATCATCCTGATATTGAGCTGTGTTAGAAATTAACAGCTGCGCAAAAATATACCTAGTGTCCCTCTTTAAAAAACAAAAAGGAAAATCACTCAAACACCATGAAGTGTAGACATGATAGGCTACTTTTCACATTTCCAGCAGCAAAGCTGTCAATTAGGCCCATTATCTTTAACAGGGATCATTTCCTCCAACAAAACAAAATGTTGGCACTAATTAATGGTGCTATTAAGTGTCCGCAAATGATCAGTTTCTTTCTTATGAAGGGGTGGGATGAAAGTTCGACTTCTTTCCACTCCGTTTTGAACAATCTTTTCATTGTCTGTTGTTGTTGCTTTCTTTTCTTTTTTAATGTTCAAAATAAACTTTCAAATCAAAATCAATCAAATGAATTAAACTTCCCGTCATGACTGGGCTGCATTTCTGTCAGCGGAGTCATTTTTTTCTGAACAGCTGATTGGCCAGTGGGTGGTGCTTTTTATAGGATCAGATTCAACCCTGAACTTACCCTGCTGTGGAGAAGGACAGCCGTTCAGAGTAAGTTACCATGGTGATCTACCCCGATAAGAACTGAACCGGCTTCGTGAGACCGAAAACCCAGGGTTAACCCTGAAGTTACCTCGCTAAGACATTAATCCTGCTTCGTGATACAGGCCCCAGGTTAGGGTTAACCCTAACCCCTAACACCTAACCCTAACCCTAAGGGAAAACATTATGGCGGAGGTAGTTAAGCTCCCACTAGATGTTAAAATGCATTAAAGCATCCTAATTAATGTCTCTAATGTTGTGTATAGGGGGACAGACAATATCATAATTTAAGGCACCACTTTCACTTTTTATCATAAGTGTAAAATGCAGGCGGTCCCTGCAGCTGACGCGACAGCTGAACTGGAGGCATAAATAAAGTTTGTTGAAGAAAAGCCGTGCGCTACGTGCCGTGCTACAGGAGCCTCACGTTTTCTATGTAAACACACATGCAAACAGTGTGTCTCTCTTACAAAGTGACAGCTGTGTGTGACAGGCTGCAGCGGTAAAACCCCGTGAAATAGGTCTGTGTGTCAGCGCAGCTCCGTCCGTGTATTTCCGGGTGGTACGAGGCTGCTCCGGTACATCCCAGCTAGCATCAGTTGGTCCAGCCTCCGCTCTCAATCCAGCCACAACAACAGCTACCGGAGGCCGGGACGTAAACAAAAACAACCAGTTACTGACCCAGACATATCTATAATTGATGTCTCATAGCTGAAAGCCAAAGCAGGGGGCAGCGGGCAGGAGTTATGGCGGCGTCGCTTCTCTCCGAGACCGACATCAGGCACCGGTCCATGGCGGAGGAGGATCCGAACGGGAATGAGCACGGGGCGGCTGCACGCAGCGCGGCGCCTCGCTGGGGACCGCAGCACGCCGGGGCCCGGCAGCTAGCAAGGCTCTACTCTCCCGGTGAGGACGTGTTTATTGTCGTGTGCGTTAATGTTGTCACTTGCTGTGTCGGTAAAGGGGCTGAGAATGAGGAATGGTAGCAGCAGAGGCCTAACAGCCACAGTGCGACATCAGTGGTGAGGGGCGCAGGGATGATGGTAACAAGGTGATGCTGACGGTGAGACACTGTGTCCATAGGCTGATTGTAATGATACGTCATTTAATCAGCCTGCTGCACATACAGGAGGCTACAGTCCGTCATATAACCTGCTGCAAATTAGTGCATTAAAAGCTGTGGAGGCCTGTCACCAGCTAAAACCACAAGTTCATCCTGCAGCTCACTGAAAGCATTTTTGTCCTAAATATATTTTGCTTACTGATATCTGCTAGACCATGTCTGCTCTATAGGCTGTAATAACACTGTGCAAAATACAGTACTTTAAAAATCAGTTTCACTCAGTTAGTGTTTCTCTTTTAACTCAAAGTGGACCTCCAGAGGACATTGTACCCAAGGCCTCTGTAAAGTTAGGTCTGTCTTCAGGTCTACAGAAACATAAAGCCTGCTTTACATAATTAAACTAAATGTCCAGGAGCAGTTTCTGAACTTAGACCTACTGAGTCTAACTTTTCAGTTCACTGGCTAAAAGGCTAGTGACTGTTCACATCATACCAGCCATTCATCAGATTAGGTTTGTTTGTTTTTTGTTTGTGTATGTTGGCTGGAGAGTGGAGCAAATCTACCAGCCACTTGTATATGTTACCAGCATCTGGCTCTATGGCAGGGTTAGGCAGTCTGCAGCTCTGGAGCTACATGCCCCTCTCCAGTGGATCCCTGTGGCTTGACAAAAACATTATATGAAAATGAATAACAGTTAAAAAAAAAAAAAATATATATATATATATATATATGTTCTAATGTTCATTTATCCTTGTTATAGTAGGCCCATTCTACAGTGTTTACATTCTACAGTTGTAAAAATATGTAGCCCAGACACTGAGTTAATAATAAGTATGGCTGGAGCCTATCCCAGCTGACATTGGGCAAGAGGTGTGGTACACCCTGGACAGGTCGCCAGACTATCACAGGGCCAAGTTCCAAACAATCATGAATAGCTACATTGTGGTAAATCTAATGAATGCTCATTTAGCCTATTAGTAATGCTGATAGGTTAATTTACATGTAAACATTGTGCTATGGTTATAGGGCTCAAATATGTTTTGCAGCTGCTTAAAGGGATAGTGCACCCAAAAATGAAAATTCAGCCATTATCTACTCACCCATATGCCGACGGAGGCCCTGGTGAAGTTTTAGAGTCCTCACATCCCTTGCGGATATCAGCGGGGGGAGCGGCTAGAACACCTAATGGCTGACGGTGCCCCAGACTAACGTCCAAGAACACAAAATTGAATCCACAGAGTACCTCCATACTGCTCATCCATAGTGATCCAAATGTGCTGCAGCCGCGACATAAAAAGTTTTTTCGAAAAATGTCATATGAACTCTGTTTTTAGCCTCACTGTAGCCTGTAGCTCTGACTGCTTCTCTGTGCTCTGCGCTCACGTGTGCGCACTCAGGGTGATCGGTGATGCACGGTCTCTGAAGAGCAGCAGTCTCGTCAGTACTGATGTCCAGATTCTCAAGTGCAGGCATCGCCAATTCCCAGTCTGAGCAGCAAAGACTTTCCTCATCCGTTGACATTGCTTTGCATTTGAAACAACTACACCACCAGGTTTCCAGTGCTGGACTCCGGTATTCTGCGGCTGGCTGAGGGTTAGGCTCATGAGCTGCGGCGGCTGCTTCGTCCAGTAGCCTGAGTTCCTTCCGTATACTCGGGCTCAAACAAATATGGCTCAACAAAGAAATGCTGTTCCTCCTCAATTTCAAAGTCTTCAGATATGTTGGGCTGTCCTTTGCTAAAAGACCGTAGTGCAAATTATCTTTTAGCTACTGTGGTTACTGTTGTCTCCCCCTGCGGTGCACATGTCACGTGATGTAAACACGGGTAAGCAAAGCTCATGCTTTCGCTGGTCTCGCGCAAGTGCACACACGTGAGCATGGAGCACAGAGAAACAGTCAGAGCTACAGGCAACAGTGAGGCTAAAAACAGAGTTCATATGATGTTTTTCGAAACAACTTTTTTTGTCAGGGCTGCAGCACACTTGGATCACTATGGATGAGCAGTATGGAGATACTCTGTGGATTCAATTTTGTGTTCTTAGTCTGGGGTGCTGTCTGCCATTAGGTATGCTAGCCGCTGCCCCCACGATCTCCGCAAGGGATGTGAGGACTCTAAAACTTCACCAGAGTCTTCCTCAGCATGAGGGTGAGTAGATAATGGCTGAATTTTCATTTTTGGGTGCGCTATCACTTTAACAAACAAAAAAATATTACAAGGATATTTGTGTATACTGAACTTTACTTAACCTGGTACAAGTAATTTTATGTCTGTCCACAGTCCAAATTGTGGAGGTCATACAGAACTTTGCTGTACTGCTCTGCTAACACATTTTAGTGATAAACATTTAACAGCAGAAAAAAACATAATTTAGTTACTCAGCAGTAGTACATGTTTACATGTAAATACATAGTATCAGTTTGGTGTGTGGGTCAAAGCAAGTTTAAATCCTGTATTTTGCTTTTGCTGGGAGGGTGACCTCTGTGAAAGGGGAACTCAAGGGGTTTTACACATCAAGATTTCATCATGGAGCACTGCTCAGTCTGGAAATGCTGTTGCATAATGTCTTCTGTGGATCTGAAGGCAGCCTTTCAGATATTGAAAGTTTGTAAGATATGGGCATTCTCCAGGCATGAAGGATTCTAGAAAACGATGAGACACATTATGGAACATTTAGGAGCCAGTGTTTTTGGGTTTAGACCTGAACTGGAGGTTAAAATCAGGATATCTCAGACTAGCTAAATACATTTTAAATATTTTCTTTCAAATATGTCTCTTGCAAGTCCCCTGGTGTTACAGAAGTGCAGTTATTAATTTTTATCACAAACCCCCTTGACATATGTAAGATTGGGTCTTAAAGGCCAACCCCTATCAAGTGCTCATATGTTTAAAAAGCCCCTAGCATTTGCAGTCAAATACCTCAGGTAAAGTCCCTTACTCACTCCTTCTGGATTCATGGGTACGTTTTTTTTAGATGCTAGTGAAGTTGTTGCTTTCAGTTCGGAGAGGCGTTTAGTCTTGGGACAAAATCAATGTGTGTGACACAGTCTACAGCAGTAATCCTCAAGTCCAGTCCTTGGGGTCCAGAGTGTTGCTGGTTTTCTTTTTTCCCTGCTAGTTCAAATTCACCTGGCGTCCCAGTCTAAATAAGTCTCTGATTAGACGTCTAGAATAAAAACTGCCTGGCAGAATAAAAACTAGGCAGCAGTCTGGACCCTGGAGACTAAATTTCAGGAGCAACGGTGCACAGGCTACAGATTCTTACATAAAATGACAGCAGTTGTTATTGTTGGCAGAATTACCTGCCTCCATCATAACTAAGTGCTGTGTCTGTGTCATAACCCTGAGGCCTCATGTAGTAGCATGCATTTTGGTCTTGCTAAATAATTTCCAGAGAATATTTTTCCATCAGACAGATGTCCCATTTGAATTTAGCAGCTTTTTTGGGGAAATTGTTTTGGCCTTAATTGCCTGATTTCATGGCAAAGAAATTTTAAGAGCAACAGATATAGCAAAAAAAAAAAATAGTTGCAATTTTGTCATTATTTAGTGATAATAGTTTTGTGTTGTCAGTCAATGACTTTGTGTTCCACCTAGGGATGGGAATCGAGAACCGGTTCCTGTTAAGAACTGGTTCCAACTGGTTCAATTCATCGACATCATTAGCCTTTATGCTTAACGATTCCCTTATCGATTCTTTTCATTACGCCGAATCTATGCTCGTCAGTCAGCAGCACGTTCGAAGACGTAATGGTGGAGAGACAGAAGCGGTCAAAGCCGTGGCTTCACTTCACGCTGTTAATAGCCTCCCTGAAGCTGCTAGCCCACTGTGGAGCCTCGCACATCCCTGCTCCAGGTACACGGCAGCAGGACGCTGTTGTTATTAGCCTCACTGGAGCTGCTAGCCCGCTGTGGAACTTGGGTGCATCCCCGCTCCAGGTAGACGGCGGCAGGACGCTGTTGTTGTTAGCTTCCCTGGAGCTGCTAGCCCGCTGTGGAGCCTCGGCACGTCCCCGCTCCTGTTGTCCTGTTGGGGGTGCTTTTTTTCAAATCTTTCTCATCATCTTTCTAAACTAGACCATGGCTTTAAGGTTCATAATAAGACGTTATGAAAGCAGATGTCTTGGGTTACAAACAACAGGAGGTGATATCATTAATTCACAGGAGGAATCGATAAGGGAATCGATAAAGAATTGGATCAATAAGCAGAATCGATAATGGCATTGATATCAGTAAAATCCTATCACTTCCCATCCCTAGTTCCACCACAACGTTGCACATGGTTCAGAACAGTTAACCCTCGCTTTCGTGCAGAATATCAGGGAGTTGCATTGCAAGGTCTATAGCAATAATTTCCGTTGGTAATTGTGAGACGTTTGTATTACACATGCCCATATCTTCACAAGTAGAAACAAGGAAGTGAGTTTGGCGACGGTATGGTGACGCTATGATTGGTAAAAGTAATGTTCACCAACAATGACTGGTCAAATTTGTAGAGAAGCTGCAGTGTTTGGACAAAATTGCAATGTCGTTCAGAATTCACAGGGATTGATTGAATATGTGATAATTGCTGCCATCACCACATTGTACCATCCTGCAGGGGTTGATCAGTCCCACCACTCCCTACTCTCTATTGTGTTTGTTTCAGTAGCCCTTTTTTACGCAGAGATCTCACTGTAGGGCAGCTACGAACAGAACCAGACAACAGCGGTGTCATTCTGCTCCTGTGTGTGATTTTAGATAGCATGCTGTCTAGGGATGCACCGATCCGATATCTGGATCAAATATCGGACCCGATATCATCAAAATACATGGATCAGGTATCGGAAAATGCAACCTATACCGATCCTTTCCCTTTAAATCTATTGCAACGCCAGCTACGTAACACATCATGGAGCGAAGGAGAGAATCTGCTGTGTGGACAGACGTGACTTGTAACACATTAGTATTGGCCTCTAGCGTGACATATAACATACGCATTGGCTATGTCAATGGGTTAACATGGCAATAGCAATCATTTATCGTCCCTGTTATATGGTGACTGATCTCACCCACTGCTCGGAAGGTAAGGGGCTTACAGACCTCATTGTTTTTCCAATGGGCTGACATTTTCGGCTGCTGTTCTTCTCCTTTGAGTTAGCCGCTGACTGCTATAAACTACCTTTTAAAACTACCTTCATGGGTCATACACATAACTGGTTGTCAAAATGTCACACCTTTGCTGCCCATTATCCCATCCTGCTAGCTGGCCCGTTTATACAGGCATTGTTTTGGTGCTGTTACTTTGTTCGTTCCCAGTTCAGAGGCGAGACAACTTTGTTTTTCCCGCCTTGAGTAGGCAGTGTAAAAGAGACTAGTTACTATCTTTTCGTCTCAATCATATTAGTTTCAGGAGTCAGTCTTCTTTCCCTTCTGGAAAGCAAGAAGTAACGCACACTAAGAATCATAATGAAGTGCTGATCACTGGCAATGGACTTGATTGTAGAAAACAAGTGTTGCACACTTTGGCTCCATACACATTTATTTTAATGGCATTTCGGCCTTTGGGCCTTCTTCAAGATCAAGAAACATATGCATTGGATCGTGTGCAATGTGCAAGATTTTTTTGCTGACACTACATATCAAACAAAAGCCAGAGACTGTCGTTTTAAGTAGCTGTGAGTTGTAAATTCACCACTTCCAAGCAGAAGACAGAAGGTCATGCTATCTCATTGACTTATGGTGGAAAGTCTTTCCTGCTTTGTGCCACCACATCAGGTCTGCAGCTGACTGTACCAAATAGTAGTGTGACAGTTGAAAGTGTTCACTCCGCAGCAAAATCTAGGGACTAAAATATCCCAAGAAGTACACTGCACAACACACTAACTAGCAAAAAAGGTCTCTGACTGACGATTCAAATCTCCAACCTTCAAAGGGCAGCCCTAAAAAAGACTGATGAGTTCCATACTCGTTCCCATTCTTTCTTACATAAACCTGCTCAGTGTTTTCAGAATTTTAACTTTATGATCTGTGCTTGTATTCCCAGGCATTTTTGTCACTCTCTGCAGCCGTTTGGCATCACAGCTCAACTCTGACATTTATTGGCTGCCATTGGATTGTGATCAAATGTGGGTTCAGAATAGTGAGTGGGAAAGCAAAATTTAAACAAGATAAATTGAGCCATTTGACCACTGTGGATGCGTTGATTTTAGCGTAATGATGGAAGGCACCCTGTGCCTCAGACCTTAGCAAATAAAACCTGCCTTACCAGTTGTGCATCAAGCTGGACTGTGCCACATTTTGCCTGACCATCTGCCCTGCTTCTCACTTCACTGAGCATTTTAATTGCCTCTAGCCGGACCATGTTGGCCACTTGTTAACACTTCCTAAAATAGGAATGATGATCAGAGAAAAGAAGGGTTTGCAATGTTACAACCACATTATTTTGAAGTTTGTATAAGGGCACGACATGTGTCACTGTGTTGGCACTTGAAACCAAAGCCCTTACAGTGCTTTAAGTGCGTCCACGTTCACACACCACTGACCCCAGCAGTGCCTCCCTCGACTCACTGAGCTGAAAACGATATTCTGACCTGACTGGTGACTTTTGTAAACTTTATTATCATTGAACATCTGTCAGCATGCCGGCTGTCTCAGAACAAACCCTTCATTCAGTTGAAGTTGGTGAGACAGGTAGTCCTATTGTTAGACACTGTGAGTGAAGGCGTCACCTTCGCCATTAATGGAATTGGATCTACTTTGTTATTCACTGTCATTACATTAGAGAGATAACCATCTCCACTCTGGCGTTAGGTCTTTTCTACTGCTAGGCAACGCTAACATTACACATTCATGTAAACAGGAGAGCTCACATACGTGCAGTCACACGTGCACACACACACACACACACACACACACGGTTTATTATGTAGCTTAATTGAAACTGGATAGGAGCTGATGACAGGGAGTGAGAGAGATGTTGGACCAGGACCATGAGGGTTTTGTGTTTGTTTTGAAGTGTGTTTTTATTTATTCATGGATCACAGCGGGAACTAATCAGCATTAGTAATAACTGTATCAGAGATGTAAACATTTTAACAACTGACGGTTTAAGCACTGGCTCATTGATTTGGCAGCAATTTACAATCAACCTCACTGGTGTCTTCAAAGATGGCTGATTTACTGTTGATGCCTGGAGATGAGCCACTGCAAAATGTGGAAAGTATGTCAGCTAGCAAAGTGTGATAATACTGTGCTTATGCTTGATCTTGCACTTGGAAGCTGGGTGACCGATTCAACTTGTATTGATTGTGAGGGATTTAAGCTACTGAAGGATTTTGTCAGAATATATGCCTTCCCATGTAATAGAAAAATGTAGCATCCTTTTAGGTGATATCTCACTGTTTTCATCTGTGTTAGAATCCATTTAAGAAGATATAAGAATTTAAAAGTACATTTATCTTTGCCAAAATGAACACACGATACAATATAAATTCTAAAATTATACGTCCTGAAATTAAATTAAAATGCAGTAGGCTACACTTAAAGGGACTGTACACCCCAAATTCAAAATATATATTTTTTCTCTTACCCGTAGTGCTTTTCATTAATCTAGGTTGTTTTGTTCTAAGTTGCGAAGTGTTAGAGATATTGTTTGCAGAGATGTCTGCCTTCTCTCAGATATAATGGAACTAGACGGCACTCGGCTTGTGGTGCTCAAAGTGTCAAAAAATCTCTTTCTACCAAACTACACCTACCAACAGTATCACCGCATGATACTAAATATAAGAGGAGGGTGAAGCGTTGGGAGAGCTTAATAGACAAAACACATGGTAAACGTATGAAATGACAAGGATGCTGATGAGAACCTGAGTGGTGTTTGCTTTGCCGGCCTGTTGTTGTTGAGTGTAGCACTGATTGAGGGTTAAGAGGATCACACATGCATTTGGGGTCCCGACTCTTTATCCCCTCTCACTTAGTGGCCACAGAGCTTAGGTAGACTGACTGTGGGTAAAAATAGCCCAGACGAGGCTGCGATATGAGCGGCATTCTGACGCAACACACACATTTTGCTGCTCAACTCCAAACTGGTGTGTTACACAACTATACTCATCAGTGAAGTTCATACTTGATCATTGAACCTGAAGTTTTGGTGAAGCTTTATTTGAGATTGATTTAGTGATGCTTTTTTTAGAAAGACCTAAAGAACAGGTTGACTCTCGAGGCTGATTCACACCAACACTGTTTTCAAGCACACTTGTATTTCTGCTGTTTTTTCGTCCTCCTGAAAGCAATTATTCAAATCGCACACATCTCCTTCTTTTGTATGCTGTGAACATGTGAACCTTACCTGGGGCTGAGAGAGAGCATGAGCAAATATGAGAGAAATCACCTGAGCCTGTTCTTTTGAACAATGAGTAACCAACAGTACAACCTTACCAAGAAGATGAGCAATAAAAGCATCATAAAAATGTGAATGTGGCTCTTTAAGTTTTAATTCTTTAGAAATCTCACACCCTCCAAAAATTATTATCCCCACCTAACCCTTTTGGTATTCTTACGGATAGCTCTGGTTTTATGTGGCAAGGTTCTCAGTCAATCACTGAAAAACTTGTGAACTCTGCAAACAGTTTTCATTGAGGAGTACCTCATGTTAAGAAAAGGTTAAGTGTAAGGCAGCTGTAAGACGGAGCTTTGTCATGATGAATTTACTACTGTTTGAGAATTGCTGAATCACTTATGATCCTTTTGTCCCACATTTGGGCAGTCATGAAGAGAAATATTATTTAATTGACAATGAATTCTTATTTCAAGACACTTTTGTAAGAAAACCCAGCTGATGCTGGCTGAGAATTTGAAAACAGGATCTGGATGTGAAGGTGGGGGTTTGATTCCACAGCTCCTCCTGTTGCATCTCAAAATGTTCTTAAGCAAGACACAGAATTTGAAATTGCTCTCGATGGTTAGGCCAGTGCCTTGGTTTGGCACAGTAGCCACCTTTGGTGTGTGATTATTTTTGTCTGTGTGCATGAGTAACTTAAAGGCGAATTGTAAAACATGTTTTTACTTCGGCCATGGAGGTCATGTTTTTGGTGCTGTTTGTGCATTTGTTTGTCAGCAGCATTACAGAATAGCTAATAGCCCAATTGTTATGTAACTTGGTGGGAGGAAGTAGCATGGGCCAAGGAAAAACCCATTATTTTCGGAGCAGATCTCCGTCATGCCACAGATCCACAAATGATTTTTACTGTGAAGTGCTTACAATGGCAATACTGACAGAGCTAACATTGTTTTTGAGCTGTCTGTTTGTCCCATTTTGTTTCTGGAACTCGTTGCGTGAATTTCTTCAAATTCTGCAAAAACATCCACCTGGACTCAAGGATGAACTGATTAGATATTGGTGGTCAAAGGTCACTGTGATCTCACAAAACACATTTCTGGAAAATAATTTGTATGCTAATAATAACAAATTTCACACAAACTTCTAATTACATAAAATGATGAATTTTATATCTGAAAGGTCAAAGGTCATCTTCACTGTGACATGATAATGTTCTACAAAAACACTTTTCTGGCCATTACTCAGCACTAGGGGTATAACGGTACACAAAAATCTCGGTTCGGTATGTACTTCGGTACACAAGTCACGGTTCGTTTTTTTTTCGGTACAGTAATGAAAAAAATAGACAACTATTAAATATCTTTTACTTATTGGTAACCTTATTAAAACATACCACCACAGCAGTTAACTCTTTTTACACAATTTTTGAATGAAACAAATATATATAAAATCCTGCTTTTTCACATTGTTTGAATGAAAATAGAAATATAAAAGTGAAAAATAAAATCCTGCTGTTTTTTTTTTAACACATTTTTTGAATGAAAATATAAATATAAATTTCTGCTTTAACAGTTTTACTCAGTTAAAATAAAAAGTATAGTGCAGCTGGTCAGCTTTAAAGCCTGCTCAGATTCAGTTTTACTAGGAACTTACTTAGCTTTCCCACTTTGTTAAAGTGCAGTAAACAAAACATGCTTATATCTAAAGTGCAGCTTAAACAATTTTACTCAACTCCAATGGCGTTGGTTATTTCTTTAGCGTGATGGTCAGGCAAACGCTCTTTCTTTTTAAACCACGACGATATCGTAGTTTGCACCAGATTGCTTTTTCTAGTCATGCCGGTTAACGTTCAAACTCGGGTGGTGTTGCTTTAGATGCGTTAGCATGTTAGACGTGTTTCCAAGTACATACCCGACCGCTGTTCTGCAGTGTCAGCACACTGCTTTTGTCTTGTCAACTTGTTTATTTCCATCTTCGTATTTTACCCTGAAACCAAAGTGTTCCCAAACGGAGGACTTAAGGTTTGCGGGTGGGTCTTCAGGTTCGTCAGGCTCACTTGCCACGTTGTCAAAATGCAAGAATGCGCTGCACCAAGTGAAAGCGGAGATTTACGGGACTCGGTCCATCACTCAATTATGTCCGTCGGGGAACTAGATATTTTAAATAGTTCGGCTCGCAAAAACGGAATTAAAATAAAACAAAATAAAATAATATCCTGCGCCCAACAATTTGGTACAGGGTCGTGCTAAACCGAAAGTCGCGTACCGAACGGTTCAACACAAATACATGTACCATTACGGCCCTACTCAGCACCATATCTCAGGAACAGAAGGGGGAACATTTGGTCAGATACTAAACTGGTGACACTAATCCTGAAACTGCTGATTGTATAGATATTCTGTGCTGTGGGGGAAGATGTGTGTGAAGCAGCATCCATATTTTCACAGACATAGATGTAAACTATAGTGCAGCTCGATTGGTGCGCAGAGGCATACGACTGCAGTACAATATTTATAGTTTCTCTTTTTCACATAGATTTTTAAATGACCTCAAACATATCTTTGGCATTTTTTACTGCAGTTTCTCATCACTTATGGCCAAAATACCGGTAACTGAAATGATAGTAACCACTAGTGATGCGCGGGTCGGGGTTTTTTCCAACCTGCGGGTCCCGCATTTATAAAATAATTTGACCGCTCCGTCCCACCCACACAACCGCATCTATTTTCACAACCCGCCCCGCCCCGCCGCTATTAAATACACGTTAAATATGTCATTGAATAAGGCTTTTATTTTGTCTGACAAAGGTGCTTGAAAACAGCCCTTCAAGTGGCACTGGAAACTGGCAACAACAAATTCAAATCTTAAGCCTGGTATAAAAATAAACAATAAATAAATCCTAAAATAAAATAAAATTAGGCTTGCATTTCTGTAGCTATTATTTGCAATAAATAGAATAAAAGAACATATTAGCCACATTAGGCTAAACCAGAGCGTCCCTGTTTGGGCAAACGAAGGAGACTAATAATAAACATAAATACTTTCAAACATGTTCAATCATTTCCAAAAGATGCAAAAATAACAACAAAAAAAGCAAAACCACAGATTGCATTGCTCAAAAAGCGACACATCGCATCAAAGTGCATTATGCTCAGTCAACTGTGTGTGTGCTAAAGTTCACCTTAATAATAGACTAATAACTTAAATAATAGGCTAATAACACCTTTACACTTAAATGCAGAAAGTAAAGAACCTCTATCAACAAATTAGCCTAAATTATTTTAAATCTTACAAAACAAACAGAACAGCCTTAGGTTACACCTGTTTTCTATAGATTTCTTATAGCACATAATAGGCCATCGAATTATAAACTGTTCCACATATGGCTATTTTCATGAAGGCATTGGCATTTAACGTGCGGCACTGTGCAAAAAACAGAATGGCATCAACTGTTCCGGGATTTAGTCATTTCGCCTGCAGAGAATCATCCTTGCCACCTTGGCAAGCAGAGGGAAGGCCTTTGACTGCGACTCCCAGAAAGATCATCCCCATCCCACAAGAACTGGCTGTCAATGTAGCGCTGAACCTTGTCTTTCTTGCCATCTTCTTCACCATCATCCTCCCACTCGCTGAACTCATCCCTTTTTCTTTTGGCTCTCTCGGGTTCCTCAACTAAACATAAAATGGAATAATATAGTTTTACTATTTTGATTTACATTATTCTGCCGTAGCAAGTTGTTATTAAATAAACCATTGTATTAATACACTGTTATAAGATTGGGCCTATAGAGTATTTATTATTAGGCCTATTATTATTATAGTCACTGGCGTTACTTACCTCGAACCGCGGCCTCTGGCTCCCCCGCTGGGGGTGGTGTAAGCGCTCTGTCAGATTCCCTGACAAGTCGTCTGGCCTGGTCGTGGACAGCGTTTCTCTCCTCAGCTGGAAACATCTTGAGGGACTTGAAACGTGGACAAAGAAACGTCCCAAGCTTGTGGGTGATGACGATGGACAGTTTCTCGTTTAAGAGCTGCATTGCCCGTGCTCGAATATAAACCATGTACTCCGGGTCACCGTATTATGGCTCGCAGTGTTTCTTCAGTTTATAAAACCAAAGCACCACTAGTTGAATGGTTGGATACTTGTCACCTTCCAGCTCTTCACTCGCAGTTTTAAAAAGCAACAAGAACTCAGTGATCGTGTTGAACGCGTCCAGCTGAATGCCATCCAGTGTGTCAAGCTGATCTTTCTCTTCCATGGCTTGTTGGATTTCACGGTACTGTTTCACTGATGAAGTGACCGGTAAATGCTGTGTATCCCTGTTTGTTGTAATCATCAGTCCATATGTCAGTGGTAATTGCAATGCCACAATCCAGAGCTTTATTAATGTCTTTTGCAAGGATTTCTTTTTTTCTGTGGCCGTCACTTTGGCTCTGTCGCAGACGGTTTGCCTGTGAGGGAGTACACTGCTGGCATCCACACATCCATAACGTGCACCTACGTTAATAAGGCTGCCTTTACACTACCTTGTCTTGATGCCCAATTCCGATTTGTTGCCTATATCCGATTGTTCCTGACTGCTGTTTACATGTTCTATTCACCTAATTTTTCACGGAGACAGGGAGGCAAAACAGAACACAGCCAGCTTCCGTTTTTTTGTGCGGCACTTCCGGTCCAGCACTTTTGACCACTGTGTAAATGTCCCACTGTATTTGCTACAGTGACATTACTGCGCGCGTGGAAATGTTGACATTACTGAAAGCAATTTTAAGGACTAACTTTAAATATTTGAAGTTAATCGTTAAAGAATAAATCACCTGGAAAGCAGGCGCTGCTCCACATAATTTAAAAGGTAACTTAGCCTACACAGAGCGGTGGAAATGTCCGTGCAGCTGCAGACAGGTGCGGCTGGATGATTGATAGGTACATGCTGATTCGGGTGCTATCAGAGCCGATCCGCGCATCACTATGGCTTAATAATCAACTCAGTCAATAAAAACAACCCGTCCTGTGTTAGGAGTGAATCTGCTGAATCTGATCTGACAATATCCGATATCATGCGTTTTTTTCCTGTTTACACGTTCATGTTACAGATCCGATCTGTGCCACTTGAGAGGAAAAAATCGGAATTGGGTCACTTGAACTATGTAGTGTAAAGTAGTGTAAGAGACTGGGCTACAGCACAGAATCCATCACCAGAAACAATGTCAAAGGGCCGCAGATCTTGACAGCACAATTCAACACAGGCGTCAGTGACCTCAGATTTGACTTGCGCTGGAATTTTGTTACTTTTTAGGAAGGCGGTTATACTACTCTGAGACACGTCCTTCTTCTTAGACCCTCCACAAACATGTCTTGTCATGCTGGACGTACCCGTCTTGTGGCCCTCATGCTTGTATATCTTATTACAGGAATTGCACTTCACGTAGCCAGTGCTGCTGTCGTCTGCTGCACTAACTACTTCACAGAAATTTTCCCCACACATGAGATTTAGCAGCTTGGCCTTCTTTTCTTTTGACCCTGTACTCTCCCGACTGTAGCCTTTCCCTCACTTCTTCTTCCATCTTCACCGCTTCATTGATGCTGGTTTGTTGTGGCCGCTGCTTGGCGCTTTTGTGACGTCAGGTCACAGGTTACGTTACGTAACATGCATTTACCCAAAGATACTAGATTTGACAAGATGGCCCACCTACAATATATTTATCCACCGTCTTTGCTGTTAGTCTCCTAAAGGGGCGTGGTGGTCGCGAACCCCACGTGTCACTGATAGAGGAAACTGACTCGCAGTGGACCATCTTGGTTTATCCACCGTCTTTGATTTACCTAACCTACAACAGTGTTGTTAACAAGTAGGCTATATCCGACATATTTAATCTTTAATGACCTGCTCCACCCGCCCCGCCAATAAAATGAACATTTTTTGACCTGACCCAACCCGACCCATGGGTAACCTGCAAAACCCGCGGGTAACAGGTCGGCCTGCGCATCACTAGTAACCACCATCCTGCATATCTGTCAGTCAACTTGGGGTTTATTGTGTAAGTGATGGCAACTAGAAAGCTTAAACTATTTCTTTTTTTAAACATGCAGTGTCTTCATATATATTTTTTGTGTCATTTATATGTTTGTTTGTTTTAGTTTGTTAATAATTATCTTTATGATCTCATGAACTTGAGAGTTGACTGAAGTCATGTATTAAGGTTTTCCAGCTCTCTCCATCTGTCCCCTGCACAGCAGGATTTTGACTGAGCAAGTTTAAGTCCAACTGAAATTATCAAATGACAAGCAAACATCCATTGTAAAGTGAATTTACAGATATGTATAAAACCTTTACTGTGGCATTGATGCATATAGAAGTGTTAAAGGAAATGCTGCACACATGAATAGTTTACAGGTTTCAGTGATGGATAAATGTTTCTCAGATGGGGATTAACACCAGGGACAGAAATAGTGCTTTATTAGCATGGGACAATTTTAGTCCAAAATAATTCAGGTTTAAAGCTTATTTATTTATTTTTTTAATGTCAAGATGTAAAATAATACTGTAAAATATGTTTCTTACAACTTAAAATATTTTAGATGAATCCAGTTTTCCAAAAATTTCAAAATTGTGTCAACACTAACACTGGTGGTGGTAGAATTGTGAATAATAGTTATTGTCAAATGTCATAATTGTAGTGCAGCTGTCACCAAAACAACAACAACAAGTGTTACTAGATAAAAAATGTAATATTAGATCATGTTTTCCAATGCACTTTAAAGACTATCTTGGGGGGTTATAAAACACACGCTTCTTTTAGGTTGGAATTAGTGATCACTGGTTTCCTAGCTGTAATCATAAAGGAGAACATGGCTGCGTGTGCATTTTTGTGTCTTCACCAGGTATATCTCCAGATGACTTATAAGCTTTCCCTCATTTCAGCCAAAGGGCACAGCAGGCTGCAAGTGGAGGCTATGCTCTGCAACGCTAACAATGCTGCCGGGCCATTTTATGAAAACTTAAAAGCAGAAATGTTCCCCACATGCTGACAAGTGTCTGTTAAAGAAAAATAAACAGCTAAAATTCAAAATGTCAAAGTGTCCATTTAAGGGAGCGCCACGCTGTTATGTGCTTAGTTGTTTGGGTCCGGTTCAGCGCTGGTAGGAGGTAAATCTAAATAGCAGTTTGGCTTGTTAGAGTTTGGAGAAGTTAGATGAGGCGTTGGCGATGCTCCATAGAGCCAAACATGTGCTCATTACAGCAAAGCTGGGATGGACAAACAGCTGGATACATCTCCCTCTCCCTCTGTTTCTGCGTCTCTCCATTTCTCTCACCAACTCTCTATTCATCCCCTCGTCCCTCTTCGGTCCTCCCATATGTCTGAAGTGTCACGCTCCGCTGACTGCCTCTCCTCTCCTCTCCTCTCCTCTCCTCAAATGCTGTCTCACATTCTTTCTCCTCTGCTTTCTGTATGTTGCGAGGCGTTTAAGTCTAGTCACACGAGCAGCATGTATGTTATGTCTTTCTGTTAGTGTGTATCACTTGACTTATGTGTGTGTGAATGTGAGAGCACTAGGGTATGCGTCGTGTTAGTGATCTCGAGTTACCCTGGAGGATCTGTTGTCAGTGCCTGTAAGCGATCTAAAGAGCGATACTGATCTTCAACCTCGTTCAGCTCATCGCGCTCGGGCTGCTCGTATGTCAACCTGCTCCCATTAAACACAAAGACGTTCTGCAGCACAGAAGCTTCTCGTAAAGCTCTCTATTAGGCATGCACTGCTGTAGAAGTATTAGTCTGAGTGTCCACATGGTGAGTGTCAGTATCTTTTTTCAGTTGTTCCCAATGAGGAGAAAGTGTATGCCACTGACAAATATACATTGACGCCGCATTGAGTGTGTCAGCCTGTTGGAGCCATGTGTTAATGCTGCTTAAAAACGTAGTGACATACAGCACTTCTAAAGAGAGATTGGGTAAAAATAATCATTCACAGGTACATTTAGTTAATACTGAGCAACTCCATTTATTGGAAAATTGCATCTGTGAGTTGGGTACAACTACACTAAAACAGGTGACTGATGTCAGTTTATTTTTAACTGAGCAATGCAAAGTGATCAGTTTGAAAACATCTGAATTGGGTCTGCAGGATTATGGTAAAATATATTTTATAGTGGAGCACTTACAATATTTTACAAACCTATGTTTTTGTAGTCTCAAGATGACATCATTCATACAGCCATCCATACATATAGTCAATCAGCCAGTCAGGTTTAGCAGAATTTATAAACATTGGATCATTGATTTCCACCGTTTCTTCTACCAGAGTTGAGATTACCAAAAGCTCTTTTCCCATAGGCCATGGCCCTGTTACTATAACAACAGAGCAGGGCAATGTCATTGAGTTAAGTTGAATTCGGAAAGGTGGTCAAAGGTAGAAACCACCAAACAGTGTGCCTGGTTAACAGATAGAGGTGTCCTTCAATGTTCCTTACGTCATGTCAATCCTAAGTCTATTCATATATGACATTCACATTTCCTGAGTCCACAGTACATACACATGAACATGAAAGTATTGATAGGAATGTATGATTTTTTTAATTTTTTATTTTTACCAGCCTCCAATTACCAATAACTTCTTTACAAATTTCAGCCAATACAATGCGGGTTAGGGGTGTGGTGATACACCGGTATTGACAATAACTATATTTCAAAATGAAATACTGATATCATGTTCATAATATATAATATTGTGTAAATAATCTAGTGCCTCTTAAATAATGTCACGATACACTGAGTGTTATAGATTTTTCCTCCACCTCCGCACACTCATATTTTGAGTGTAATTTATTTGCTAAAAAAGACAAAATACACAGTAAGCCAAATTAAAGATGAATTTGACAGCTAACATTATTATTATTATTATTATTATTATTATTGTTGTTGTTGTTGTTGTTATTAGTAGTAGTAGTAGTAGTAGTAGTAGTATCCTTTCAAATCTGTCTATTGATAGTGTGATAATTTCATTATTATGGACTCTTTTGACCACGATGATCTTGATATCCTGCCAGCACGAAAACAGATACTGTAGTAGTTCATGGCAGTGCCACTAAGTAACAGGTATCCTTCAGTAGACTGTACAGCACAGGGGGGGAGTAAGCCACACATGTGCAAGTCTCACGTTTTAACCTTCAATTCTCAAGCAAGTCCTAAGTCACTGTGGAGAAAATCAAGCAAGTCAAGTCGAGGTGATAATCACACACTCTTATAAGCCTCAAAACACAAGCGGAGCAGGAACTGGAGGACAAACCGAGCTACGGTGTTGAAGATGTCTCATGGCGTGTGGTAGCGCACAGCAAGCACACACAAAATGTTGGGAGAGCAGGCCGTGACAGTCATTATGGAGTTTGGCAGTATCAAAACCTCGTACAAATAAATTAGGAGAGATCCTGAGCATATGACAGCTCACAGCGCTTGTATCGGCTCTCTACAGTGACGACTGTGTGTGTAAAGGGCTGGAGAGGACAGTGTGTTGCTGGTTGCCAAGCACGTTTAATGCTTAATGAGTTATTGTAAACTGAACTCACATGTATCATTCAGACAGAAAAGATTAAAATGTCAGGATGAAGCTCATGATGCAGCTGTAGAAACTACAATTCCTCCGAGGAGAGCTGTAGAAGACTCGACTGCTGAAAGTCCAAGTCCAGTCTCAAGTCATTAAATCCAAGTCAAAATCAAGTCGAGTCTTTAATCAGTGATAGTCTCAGGTCCTCAAAGTTACGGCTTGAGTCAGACTCAAGTCAAGCCCTGTAACCCGAGTCCCCCACCTCTGCTTTACAGTGTGTGTAACATCATGTATGGCTTTACATGCAACTTGCTTGAGAAAACTGTCAGTGTCCACAGTAAATAGGGATGCACTGAAATGAAAATTTGTGGCCGAAGCTGAACCCGAATGATATTAAATGCTTGGCCGAATACCGAGTACCGAGTACCGAATACCGATTATCGTTGTTTAGTTTTTCATTAGTTTTTGCAGATGAACCTCCTCCAGATTAGTGTTGTCACGGTACCAAAATTGGGACCCATGGTACGATACCAGTGAAAGTGTCACGGTTCTGAGTAGCATCATGATATCACAGCGAAAATTAGACAGATGTGCCTTTTGTCATTTATAAAAAGATAAATCACTTTTCTATAATACATCACTGATATTTCAATGGAATAAATTACTTATTGACTTATTCATACTTCAAAAACAGCATCAATAAGTGATTAACATAGGGGGGATCAAAATAAAATAAATAAATGAAATAAAAATCAACCAGCCACCCTCCTCCCCTGACAAGTCCCTTCATAAGTAAAGAACAGTCCCTAAAGTGCGGTGAGGTTTGTGGGCCGTTACTGCCACAAAGAGAGAAATGTGAACAGCTCGTTTCTCCTTTGATGCGCCACATACTCGGCTGTTCAGGTACTTTTGGGCAGTCATGACAACAAGTTATTCACCTGGCGCCGGACTTCTCTGTCACCAGTAAGCCGTTATCATGTGCCGCTGTATTTGACAGGAATGCGTATTCCTGTCCGTGTCTGTGACCCCCGTTCAACCTGCAACCAGCAGGATTCGCCGTTTCGTTTCTGCTGCTGGTTGAAATCTGTACTCACACAGCGTGCTGAATGATTTATTTTGCCCACACAAAACTATTTTTAGTCACAAATGTGAGTGTGGTGACGGACTGAGTAAAATATCGCCACACTGCCGACATTTTACTACATTTTTACTTTTATTTATTTTATTTTCACTTATTCCACCGAATACCGGATGTGTGTTTTTTTGCAATATTCGGCCGAATATATTCGGTTACCGGATATTCGGTGCATCCCTAGTAAATAAATAAAGAGCGGACTCGATGTGCAGGAATAGAATTTTCCTCCACAGAGCAGTCTCCGTGCTAAAGAGGAGTGACAGGTCTCAACCCTGAAATCTGACTGATGTGAATTTGGCTGTTGAAGATGTGCTGCTGTAATGACGCTCACTTCTCACATGTGACAGTTGACACATTCACACACAAGCGACCAGATTCCCTGAGTTGCTGACCCTGGGGTCATGAAGGTCAGGGGTCAGAAATCATTTGAGCATGTGTGTCACATGGGCTGTACTTGGCTTTGACCTCTGTGTGTGTGTCTGTGTGTTCTCGTGACCTCAGTGTGCATACGACCAGAGTGGGAGTGTACTTTAGCAGAGTCAGCAGAATCTGTAGATTGAACTGCTCCAATGAGTAACTATACAGTAGTAGGGTGTGAGGGTGTGTGTGTGTGTGTGTGTGTGTGTGTGAGAGAGACAGTGAGTGTATTATACTGCTCCAGTTGTCTATTATTTAGGACTACAGTGAGAAGAATGACACGCAGCTTACTTTTTCTCACGCTCTCGCTTTCTATGAACAATCTTTGTAGTTTCTTCAAGACTCTGCAGACACGAAACACTCGGTTAATAACCAAACAGGTGTTGCTTGGTTGCCTCAGTCACAAACCACAACATTTTACAATGTTACTTACCTATCACACTACCTTTTTACCAGTTTGTGTTGCTGCAGTGCAGCACTTGAGAGCCCAACAGACTGATTCAGTTTTTCTGCGAAATTCCTCAAGGTATAATGTTTTTGGTCATGGATAGTGATTTGTGTTATTGCTATGAAAATAGAGATACACTTTTTTTCTCTGATGTGGTTCATCCCTGAGGTAAATATTTTTTCCTTGAATTTTCGGCTGATGCTGTTTCTGTAGCTGGCTCTCATTTTATTTGTGTATAACTGTGGTGGCTGCTGCCGCTCAGAACTGCTCTTTACTTGTCGTTTTTTCTGTTTAATACAAACTGATGTTGCTGCATTAGGAAATGTAAAATGCATAACTTCCTAATCCAAAGGATTTGTAAGGGAAATACCCTCCAGGTTGTACTTTGCATTATATAAGTAGATGACTGCAGGGTGAAGAGCCCCACTTTGCTTTCATAGAATCTGTTACAGTCATGGAACGTACAAGTTGGAGAGATTATCCATATTAAAGGGGAACTCCAATATTTTTCAACTTGGACTTCTCCCATGTTTTTGTGTCAAAGTGACGTGTGGGAACAACCATTTTTGAAATTGGTCCAGTACTGAGCAAGAGTGCTGCAGTCAGCAGAGGCAAACCAGGCTTTAATCACTTGTGGCAGGTGCACTGTGTCAATTTACTTAGACTAAAAGTGGTTGTTCTTGCCACTAACAGGCTCAGATTCTTATTATGAGTGTCTTACGATATTACAGTAAAGACGTTAAAGAGAAATTAAACGTTTTCCATACCTTTTTACTTGTTCCTGTCTGTTTTATGTTCAAGTCCCACTAAAGGAGGGTTCTTGTTCTGAAATCTCACAGATGTTTTCACATTGTCAGAATCATCTTAATTTTCAGCCATGACAATAAAAAGAGAGATTTCAGAGATGTAGAGATTTTTAGATGCTCTCTGTACTCCAAAACAACAAACTGTTAGTGGCAATTCTGTCTCCAACTCTCACTGATGTTTCCGCTATTTTCTTTCTGCAACAAGTCACCTGTCGTGTTTCAGAATTAGACTTTTCATTAGCAAGACTTGAACACAAAATAGACAGAAACATCAAACTGTGTCATCAGACACTCATAATAACAACCTGAGCCCGTCAGTGGCAAAACAAGCACTTATAATGGATGTAAACTGAAGGGGTTTACATAGGAGCCTGTTTTGCCCCTGCTGACTGCTGTGCTCTTTCTCAATACTAGACCAATTTAAAAAAAAATGTTTTACCCATGAGTCACTTAGACACAAAAACATAGGAAAGTGGGGTCCAGGTTGAAACTATGGCCACGTGCAAAAAAAAATTATGTATTCAATCATACTAATATTTGTTAACGTAAACAGCTGATTTGGGGCAACCTTTAGCTCCTCTGGTAGAGTGTGCGCCTCCTATAGTCTGAGTCCTCTGCAGCGGCCTGGGTTCGATTCCAATCTGTGACCCTTTGCTGCATGTCATACCCCCTCTCTCTTCAACCTTTCTTGTCTATCTGAGCTGTCCTGTCAATAAAGCGGAAAGATCCTGGTCATGTTCTCTGCCTCCTTTCCCCCTGCAGCTGTCCCTCAGACCTGCAGGCTGCAGCTTCACTGCAGCTGGTTACTTCAGAAGTCCTCTCTTTCCTCCTCCTGTGGTCTGTTGATTTAGACATCTAGATTCTTGCAGGTATCAGACATGCTGGAAATTGGCAATAATCTCAATGAGAAGCTGTTCATTTTTTTTAGGGGAGTTGTTGTTTGTTGGCCACACAAATAACACTGGCTATAATCTGTAGCCTCACTGTTGCTGTCTTTACCTACGGTTTAATACCGGCACATTCATGTTCTGCAAACACTTCTCTGTGTCGTGCCTAACAACAGCCAGCTGTTCTAAAATCACTGTAAACCATGGCCTCGTGGGGCGTTTTGCTTATTTGTGACCTGGCTCTAATGCAAGTCACTTGTATTGTCCCAGTTTTCAATATCAAACATCTGTTAAATCAGTTAATGTTAATGTCACATTTTTTTGTTTTGTTTTTTTTTAATTAAAATCTAATTTCCACAGTTGTAAATAACTAGTGAGGCCTTAAGCTGGTTTAATTAACTGTAACATTTGGTCGGAACAAGTCGGAAAGCACAGGTGTCTTTTAAGGGAGACATTTCATTTGTATTTTCTGTGACTCAGATTTTCGGATTGTTGTCCACACTGATGAGGGTAAAGCACAGCACACATACACATAAATCATGTGCACACATATTCAGACACAGGCACACGCGCACTGTACACACACTTTACACACATACACAGTACATTCATGGCTTTAGGCGAGCCTCCTAGGCAGGATTTTGCTGTTGACCTTGACCAATGCAAGAGAAGAGCTGGGAACGCTGTGCATTTTCAGAGATGAGCTGTGTGTGTGTGTGTATGTGTGTGTGTGTGTGTGTGTGTGTGTGTGTATGTGTGTGTGTAATTATCCTTATGAGGGCCGCAGATGAATATGGTGGTAGCAGAAAGCCCAGGAGATGAGGTGATGGCATACAGCACACACACTCGCACACAAAGGAACACACACATGATGGGATCTGTCCATCCTTTTTTTGTGTCTCCACAGGGGAGGGAGGCTGGAGCAGGGCCTACTTACACTGGCTCTCATGTGGGTTAAAATGTGTGTGCGCGTGTTATTGTGCCTCGATGTATGCATCTGTTTGTCTACATGCATATGTGTGTGTGTGCGTGTGTGTGTGTGTGTGTGTGTGTGCCATTGTGTCGGTATGCCGTTATTGAATCTCATTTGCCACATTCCTCTCTTTGTTGCTGTTGAATCTACAGGGTAATGGATTTATTAAGTTTGTCTGGCAGGGTTGTGTGTGTGTGTGTGTGTGTGTGTGCACATCCACATAAAGACATACATACTGTGTGTGTGTGTGTGTGTGTGTGTGTGTGGTTTCTTCATCTTTGGTATGTGTACTTTGCGTTGATGTTGGTTTTGTGTGTATGTGTGTGCCAACGAGTGTGTGTTTGCTTGCATCCCTGTGTTGTGTACTATTAGTGTGTGTGTGTCCCAGGTTCTGCGGTCCGCTGAGATCAGATGAAAGGAAAGAGGCCTGTGACTGATCCACTCCTTCTGAACAAGGGAATTCGACCTCCCCTCATTCTCCCCCCTCTCTCTCCCTCACCCTCTTTGTGTCTCTCTACCTCTCTCTCACCCAATCTTCCCCTGTTACTGTCGTTCTCTCTGTGTCTCTCTCTCTCTCTCTCCCTCATCTCTCTCTGTCTCCCCCTCTTTCATTCTCTTTCTCTCTGAGCATGTGACCCACTTTTACCACCCACATCTCTCTCTCCCTTTCTCTCCCTCTCCCTCTCACTCTCCCGAGTCCCATCTGAAGACAGTCTACCGAGAGCAAACCAGGGGACATGGAAAGAGAGACGGAGAATAAAAAGAGTAGCAGAGCTGTCTGTATTCTGTTCGTACATAGTGTATCACCCTCTGTGATTTAGCACCTAATGTGTTAGCAGTCTATACACGGGTATGAATAAGTGTTCGTAAACACAGTTTATCTCAGAGACAGACTGTAGGCAACAGAAAGAAGAAAAGGCACACAAGGCGTGGTCGAGGCGTGTGACTCGGTCTTTTGAGCCGCTGTCGGGCTCGCTGTTCAGAGTGTGTGACTTTCTTTTTGTCAGAGGCTCTGTAGGTGCTTTTTCAGTGTGCAAGGCAGTGCGCCCGGCTCACTTGTTGTTTGCAGTTTTTCTGTTCTCGCCTTTGGTTTTGTTCCTTGCTGGGTGTGTGTGTTCACATGATTGGTCATAACAGAATCAAAAAGATTTTTTTTTCTACCGCTTAAACATGGGAATATGTCCTTAGTGGTGGAAACGACAGTTTAGACTTGTATACCAGCCCACTCGCCAGAATAAAATGTTGGCATTGCAAACAATTGATATGTTACATCTGTACATTTCATACTCATGACGTAGTTCAGATTACATGTTTATGAGCAGAGTTTCTTATCAGGAGGAGGAGTGGATGGTGGATGACGTAACACATGAAGTGGGTGTTTTTTGCTGATGTTTTTTAACCTCAGTCTGGGACATGTCCGGCCATGTTTACTTTACAAAAGTGGGTATTTAAAGCCAAGACACAATGTTTTCCTAACTGTGTGTTTTTTGTGCCTAAACCCTAATGACTAATGACCCTAATGAATATACCGTCGTCCTGCAGCTGACCCTTGTATGTCCTATGCTCCTCCCACCACACAACCACAGGCATATGTGTGCACTTCATAGAGTGACCCAGTGTTTCCAATACATTTATGTAATTGCTCACAGCGCATTTACTCAGCCCTTCCTTGCCTCGGTCTCTCTCTCTGTTCATCAGACCACAGATTAGACAAGAATTAGCCAGCTAGCCACCCCATGGTCCCTTCGCCTTTGCCTCTGCTGCTTCCCAGGAAGGAGAGTAGGCAGCAACTTGACATTCTGTCTGCAGCTGTAGCGGCTCAGATTCAGTCAGCGCTAAGCCGCAGTGCTGGGTAGCACAGCAGGCTGCTTGCCAGCGGCTGGGCTAACCGTTGTAATGGCAGCAACAGAAAGTTTGCTGATCCAGCAGGTAGTCAGTTGGGGCTGTCCAGTCCCCCAGAGCTGTGATTCGCGGTGGTTGAACTTGAGTTTCCCAGACTACCTACTGGGGGTCTGTCTCTTGAGCTGCTGCCCACCCTCATCCCGGTTAGGTGGTCTGAAGCGGGGGGGAGTGAGGCAGAGGACACACGGTAATCAGAGGCTCTAGCTAACGTTAAGAACATAAACGTGAACTTGAAGCTGCAGCTTTGAGCCTTTGGCTCCAGTTAGCAGAACGCTAAACTATTAACAATCTCTGAAATGCTTCACCTGTAATGTTTCATTTTGTTGATTGACTTTCAGACTGTCTTTTTGATAAGTCTGTCGTCCTTTTTTGGGTTACTTTGCAGTGTAGGCAGTTGTTGTCAATGTGAAAAATGCAGCTTTCTCTGTAACATTCTCTGCCAATAAATCAGGCTTTCACCGAAGGAACATGCAAGCAGCCAATAGCCAATAAGAACGCATGATTTTCCATGTTTAACATACAATTCCAGGTGTTATTATGGCGTTTGGGTTGCATGTGTGACAAATGCAGTAATACTGTAGCACACACTCTTGGGTGATTACAGTCAGACACCTAGGAGAGGATCAGCTCAACTCAAGTCAGTTCACTCTTCACTTCATTTGCAGAACAGAGTTTTGTGTTCTTTTTATAGTCCTGGGGCCCTTATTATAATTGTCATTCTATTGTGTAATACAATTATCTTTCAAACCAGGTGAAGAGCTTGTTCTAAATGTGTGTAGGAACTGCCACTTCATAAAGAAAACCGGTTATTATCAGTACACACAACTCCTGCAGGAACAGGCATGTCGAGAAACGTAGCCAGAATGCAAAATATGGTCAACCACATCTTTTTCAAAGCTCAAGTATCCTTAATGTAGAGTTGTGGCCAAAGGTAGCAGAAAAATAAAAATAAAGATGAAAAACATCACAGACAACAAGACTGAGAAAGAGCACCCTGGGAGCAAAAAAGTTTCCTAGAATGCACCAGGGCAGTGAACTTATGCACATAAGTCTCCTTTTACATGTGTTCCGTATTATCTTTCACGTTGTGCTATATATTTCCACTCCTCCACACCCAATGATTGACATACAAGTGGATACTACAAACAAATGTGGTGAAACCACAATTGATGTGATGCGCACAAATCCTCATAATCTCCCTACCACGCAAGTGCACCTTGTTTACAAGAAACAAAGTTGTGCCTGTTGTCTGCACATTAAAATACAGTGGAACATCCAACTAGTCTTTACTAATGCTTCATAGGTGAGAACCAGAGATCACTACAGTCATAAATGAAGAAATGTGTTGCCAAACTATTTATTTAGCACTTCCACAAGTGGCTTGTCCACAGATACATGAAGATACAGTGTGGGGACAGATGATTCACTTTATTTGAGATTAGCAGAACACAAAATAGATATGGGGCAGAGAACCACTTCAGTGCAATCGGTGCACTTTTTCAGAACATAAGAAAACGGTTAAATCTCTTCTTGCTCTAGTCTGTTGTGGATAAAAAGGCCAAAACGGAGAGAAAGGAACAGATGTGGTTTCAAATTTAGCCGGCTTAGTGTGGAGAAGGCCTGACCCTGCTATTCTTTTTTCCTTTTTTTTTTCTCAACAGTAATCATAGTATGACTCTTCTCACTGTCTTATTGTAGCAGTGCAGATTTTGTGCAAATATTTTCTCATTTGGGAGCAGCAAAGACTGTAATGGAGTGGTGTTTGTGAAGAGAAGTGTCACATCTCACAGACGTTGAGGTTGATTTATGTGTCATGAAATAGCATGGCTTTGAATTTTTTCAGGCTTCAGTAGACTGCACTGCTGATATGTGGTAAATGTGTGACTCACAATTTGGCCCCATGACATTTTTGCTCATTTTGTGTCATTTGCTTGCGTTCTGTCACATCAATTTGGGATTTTAATCTTTTCTTTTCTTGTTAGTGCAGGTTAAAAAGGCTCAAACTGTATAATTTTTTTAACACTCTTCACTCGCTCTTCCTATTTCCTTGATACCTGACAAACAGCAGAGAGGTAAAGGGGTCTACTTTCTGTCTACCCTCTCCATTAGTCCATTAGTATTCAGGATGTGTTGCCTGCCTGCCTGCTGCCCGCCACTCATTCCCCAGACAGCGAATCAGCCGGCGTTGATTAATTTCAGCCTATTAGCACCCCTCGTTCCCCTCCCCCGGCTCCGCCCAGGTTAAATCCCCGTGCACACCCGCGTGCGTGCTCGCAGGCGGGGGGTGCTGCTGGGTGAGCGATGGCAGAGAGGTTGCCAGGGAGCCAGTTGTTGTCAGAACGATATTAATGAGTGCGCTGCTCTGGCCCTAAGAGTGTGTGTAGATGTGTGTGTGTGCCAGTGTGTTTGTGTTTACGTGTGTCTAAGTGTACATCTTTAATTTTGTGTTTGTATGCCAAGTGAAGGCAGGTCAGGTGTGTGTGTGCGCTCTTGAATGAGAGGTTTTCCGTTGGTGAGAGTGTGTGTGTATGTTCAAACATGCTCGCATATGTCTGTCCATACATACATGCTTTTAGAGGCTGTTTTTGTGTGTCTGTCTGTAGCTGTGTGTGATATCCAGCAATGCCATGGCCTGAGGGACAAGGGCTTATGTGTGTGTGTGTGTGAGAGAGAATGTGTGTGAGAGTGTGTGTGCGCTCTGCGGAGGCCTGTCCTAGTTTCCTTCCCCTCACCAGGGAGCCGGAGGATCCAAGGACTGACGCACATCACCTGACAGCCGCCCCACTGCTCCACGGCCCTGCACCACATGTGTGTGTGTGTGTTTGTGTGTGTGTACGTGACGGAGATGGAGTGTCTGAATTTGTGTATGTGTCAGAGGATGTGTGTGTGTAATCGAGAGAAATGTGAGAATGTGTTAGGAAATCCATCAGTTGGAGCATCATTCTGTGTGTGTGAGTGCTTGCATGTATGTTGAGTGTGTGTGGCTTCAGACAAAAGTTGGAGAGAGTGAATTTTGGTGTACTGATCCCTTGAGGTGTGTGTGTTCGTGTGTGTGTGTGTGTGTGTGTGTGTACCTTGGGGCGGAGTGGAGAAAATGGTGTCACATCAAGCTCAGAGACAACAGGGCCAACTGCGCTCTACTTAACCTCAGTATGGACTGAAAACACATTACTTGGACTGTATGATTTTAACACATATTAAGTTATTTCACTGGACCTGGGACAAAACAATGTGAGAAAAGCCATTTGTGTTTTGTTGCTGCCAGTCATAACTCCTCTCTCCCTCGTTTGCCACAGTCTTTGTGCTTTCAGTGCGGCTTGCATTTCTCTGAATGAAGCCTTAAATTATGCGCCATTGGCTAATGTGTTCAACAGTGCGGATCTTTGGAAATTAAAGGAATACTTCACCCCCTAAATGACAATTTATATATCAGTTACTCACCCTATGTTACATTGAATTTATGAAGAAAACTTTGAAGTCATAAGGGGTCCACATTTAACAGTAGCAAAACTATATCAAAACATCCGTGTACAAACTCTCACACAACTCGTGCAGTCAAATCCAAGTCTCATTCATCCAGTCATATGATCAGTGCCTCCCAAGCAGACAGCCCTTTCTGATTAGAAATCAAACTGAAAGTGAAAGTTATTTACACCGATCAGTCAAAACATTAAAACCACTGGCAGGTGAAATGAATAACATTGATCATCTTGTTACAGTGCAATGTTCTGCTGGGAATCCTTGGGTTCTGGCATTCATGTGGATGCTACTTGACGTGCTCCACCCACCTGAACATCATTGCAGACCAAGTAAACCCCCTGATGGAGATGGCACTTGTCGATGGCAATGCCCCCCCGCAGGACAATGCACCATGCCACACCACAAAAACTGCTCAGAGATGACCTGAGGAACAGAACAAAGAGCTCAAGGTGTCAACCTGGCCTCCAAATACCCCAGATCCCAATCTGATTGAACATTTGAGGGACATGCTGGTTTCCCCTGGAGATACCCCCAATCTACGGTGGGTCCTCCTTGGACTGGGCATGGCTCTGACCTGTCAATGCATGAACACAGGACTTCTGGAGGGTGTCAATTGGTGTCTGGCACCAACACGTTGTCTTCAGATCTTTTGAGTCCCGTGGGTTGTAAGGTGGGGTACCAGCATGTCCCGCAGATGTTTGATCAGACTGGGATTTGGGGAATTTGGCACACTTTGAGTTGGGAACACTTTGAGGTCTCTGTCATGTTCCATGGGCCACTCCTGAGCAGTTTTTGTGGTGTCATTTGTATTTTGAAAGTCTGGATTTTTGAAACACAGGCAAAATTTAATGAAATTGTTATACTTGTTAAAGCAGTAGTTTTGGGGGAAACATGCATGCTTTCTTTTTTGCCAAGAGTTAGAAGAGAAGATTTATACCTGCTTCATGTTTCTCTGGTAAATATGGAGCTACCACCAGCTGCTGGTTAGCTCAGCTTAGCATAAAGACTGGAAACAGGAGGAAACAGCTAGCCTGGCTGTCGTTGTTAACACATCCCATCTCTTTTGTTTAATTCCTGAGTGCCATGTTTTCAGCATGGACACAAAGAAATGCCGCTCCCAGACAAGAAATAGTCTCACAAAACCCCCCGTAAAAGTTTCAGTTTTTGTTTTTACACTTTGGTTTTATGTAAAGGTTAAACAAACGAATTGTAGTGTTTCAATTCGTGATCTCCAGAGGTGCTTTAGGTGGATTTTGTTACTTTAGTACAGAGTCAGGTCAGCTGTTTCCCTTTGTCTATATGCTGTTAACTGGTGTAGAGCATCACAGCACCCAAAATACATCTAAAACAAAAATATCTGTTAATCTGCCGTCTCTAACTGCAGTCGATAGCAAAAACGAGAGTTTTTCAAAACATCTTTGAGTTGCAAAGTCAAACTCATTTAGAAGCTGAACTTGGCTCTCCACTTGAATTAGCCGTCTGTCTCCTCACAACTTTGATGGCATCTATTTTTAGAAGGTGAAGGGTCACATTTGATGATCCGTAAAATATCCATAATCACATATTTTAAATCTCCCTTGACAACTTCAATCCTTACCTTATGAGAGGCTGATAGCATATTCATAGTCACACAGGCCTATAGGCGCACTCACTCACAGGTCTGTGTGCGTTATTAAAAAAAAAAAAAAAAACTGTCATGAATATCTTATAGGCTGCTAATGCTGTGTGATACGTTAGGATCTGAACACATTAAAGTTTTAAAAGCACATTTGACTGGCAAAGAAAGAAGGATTAGGAGAAGGGCGACGGAGAGGGGGTGATGAGAGACAAAGAACAAAAAGTAAGAGGCTTAGAAATAGAACAGTGGTAGTTTATATTTGTACATTTTAGAGTTTATTTCTGTAAGTGGGTGAGATCTTCTATAATCTAATTTCCTTCTTGAGCTGACAGGTCAGACAAGTCAGAACAAAGAAAAGACACAAATAAAGGGACAAGTCAAAGAAATGTGAGTTCATGGAAGATTAAAGACATCATAAGTAATATAAAACACTGCAGTAGAATGTGGTGCTCTAAATGAGCTATAGATCAGCTATGTGTGTTTTCAATAATTCAGCGTCTCTAATCTTCAGGGTTGTGTGGCTTAAGGGTTTTGAGTTTGACCCTCTCATCTCCCTCTCATAATATTGCTGATGTGTGAAAGTATGAGTAGTTTTAGTTAGTCCCTCTCCCTTTGTCCTTTAGTTAATACTGCTGACCTGTGAGTTTGGCCTCATCCCTGCAGAGGCCTACCTCCCACCTGAAGCAGCCTGTGTGTGTGTGTGTGTGTGTGTGTGTGTGTGTGTATCTGTGCAGCATCGGTGCTGCGTCAGCGTTGGTGGTTCACATATGAGAGGTCATGACCCTGCAGCCAGGAGTACACTTGTCATCATCTGACTGATTACATATTAACACCCTGGACACACACACACACAGTCATTGTAGTCAATTGGTCCTTTGACCCTCAGTAAGGAGTGGGTTGTTCTCCCAGTGGGTGCAGGGACCTCACCCAGTTCATTAATACAACTCATCAGAGCCGAACACCCTCAACTTCTTATCATTTCCACTCTCGTATCAGTCTCCGCTCCTCAATGATAACCAATGCGCAGTACCCAACATTAAAATCTGTATTTTATTTCTTTCTTTTCTTTCTTTAAAGTCTGACGCTCTATTGACAGAGTGAGCTTTGGCGCTACATTTCAAAGCACTATCCAATAAGAGGTGGTGAAATTTTAGTGTTTTGTAATGTAGTGTCAAATATCTTGCCTTTTAATTTTATTTTATGTTGGCTTTGCTGACAGACAGCCTGCTAACTGCGTTAATATGCGGAAACATCGTGACCACTGCCCAGCCTCTCATTGCCACTGGCTAGCTAGCGATGTTGGTGATTACCACTGGTAATCCGCCACCAGAAAAGTGTTGCTGCGCGAACATGGTGGCCCTGGTACCCTCCAGGTATCCCCGGTCTGTAAGCAAAACCCTGTTAGTATTAACTATGTTAGCACCACTAGCCATGCTGACACTGCTAATTGCAAAGAGAGCTAGCAGTTAACAATGCTTAGGGGGTTTTGTAGCTCAGTATTGGGTCAATTACTCACTGGGGCAACCTGGTGGGGAGACCTGAGGGTGGGCACAATGTTTCCTCAGCAACACTGTTAGGTCAGGACAGCCTAGCTTGCAGATGTGCAGTGCAGTGAACTAAAGTAGCAAAATCAACCTGTAGACCAACATGCATAACCGGTCGAAAATGTTCTCTGTGGTGAACAAATAAATGGTTGACTAGCTAAGATAAATAAAATGTGTTTCCCTGTCTTTGTCCTTGTCAGGTAAGCGGCTCCAGGAGTGGGTGTGTGTGATTCTGTGCCTCTTCCTTTTCATCATCAACTTCTCCTTCCTCCTCCTGCACTTCTCCACTGTTCACATCTTCAAGATCATCCTCGGCATTGGTGAGCTGGCATTCAGAAAGACTGTGTTGTAGAGAAATTACTGAGCTAAGATGAAGCCTCCCTCTGTAAAGATATCACTTTAAAACTACCTAACACAGGTACCATGTGACAGTTATTTATATAGATCTTTTTTTTTTTTTTTTTTTTTTGGAGATAAATGTTTGAAATCTCTCCCTAAAAGCAGTGCAGTCCCAAAACATTGTTCTAGTCCACATGAGGTTTTTGTAACACTTCTGTAAAATAGTGTTTTGGTGTTTGCTTGCGCATCTAATAACAACATATGTTATGCCTTTTTTCTTGTGTCTCTCTCTGTGTTTGTGTGCCAGTCCTAGGAATAGTGACGGCAGACTTCGCATCGGGGATGGTGCACTGGGGGGCGGACACCTGGGGATCTGTGGACATCCCTGTTATTGGCAAGGTGAGCACATATACATATAGCATATACACACCGCCTGACTGTGTAGGCTGCATTAAATTGACATCAGTTAACTACTGTACAAAGCAAAGCCTTACTTTCCTCACTTTCCCCTGAAATTAGTATTCCACCACAACTGAACTTGCAAATTGATTCAGCCCTGGAAATGAGGTAAATACTTTTTGGCCAATGTAACAATTGCTCTTTTGTTGGTGCTACGATCAGTCTGAATTGTTCTTTTTTGGGCATTTTGCCTTTATCTGACAATAAAAATGGGGACATATACCTCACTCCAGCATCTTGTGATGAGCTGTTCAGCTTTTAAATTAGTTGACACAGTCCTTCCTTTCGTGCGGTGATGTGGTTGGCAGATGTAGTTCTGTGAAAAGAAAATATACTCAACAACGCTTTAAATGCAACACTTGTTTTTGCTCCCATTGCCACAGGTTTTATGACTTTTTTATGCACTCGATAGATATAATCCTGTCAATTTTTTGCTGCAAATCTGTTAAAATCCGTGAGCACCTCTCCTTCTCAAAGATATTCAACCAAATCAAATGAAATGAACATTCACTTCACAAGCAACAGCTCTGGTGGACATTCCTGCAGTCAACATGCTAATGACATGCTCCTTCAAAACTTGTGACATATCTGTCACACATTGTGTTGTGTGATCAAACTACACATTTTAGAGTGTCCTTTTATTGTGACCATCCCGAGACACACTTATGTGGCAATGATGCTGTTTAATCCGAAACTTGATATGTCACACCTGTCAGGTGGATGGATTATCTTGGCAAAAAACAAGTGCTTACTAATGCAGATTTTAACAGATTTGTGACCAAAATTTGAGAGGAATATATCTATTGAGTGCAGAAATAGATAGATCTTAAACTTAAACCTGTGAGAGAGATTGCTATAGAGTTTAACAAATGTATGTTTTGCCACACTCTGCTCCACAAACCTAGTTATATATCTTCAACACTCTGCAGCTAAAATAATGATGACTAATAACAAGTAGTTAAATGAATAATGATAGATATCTAAAAGTACCTACATTAATATGGCACTACACAAAGAGGAAAAATATGTATTTTTTATTTTGGGGTGAACTGTATCTTTTAATTACAATTCAGCAGTAAACTTTCATCTTATAAACCATTTAGCTGTGACATGCATATGAATTTGGTAGCCAGCACATAAAAAAAAGGATTTTTTTTTTCTTTTAAATAAAGAATAGTTTACTCTTCTTGGGCATCCAAATTTATTTCAAACATTTATTTCCTGCTTGAGAGACATCAGTTTGGTATATGCCTTGCTTTTCATAAAGCAGTGTTTGGCAGCTAAATAGTATTTTTTTTTTATGCCTCGGCACTGGCGATAGCCATGGCTGGAGGCATTATGTTTTTGGGTTGTCTATCCATCACACATGATATCACAAGAGCATCTTGAGGGAATTTTTTAAAATTTGTCACAAACGTCCCATTGGACTCTATGATAAATTGATTTGATTTAGATAGTCAAAGGTCAAGGCCACCGTTTCCTCGCCTATCTCGGATCTTGTTAATGCGATACCTCAAGAAAACCTTGACAATTTTTTTTTTCAAATGTGGCACAAATGTTCTCTTGGACCCATTGATGAACTGATAAGAATTTGATGGTCAAATGTTAAAGTTACTGTGACCTTGCATCCACCTCATTCTTGTGAATGCATCATGTCATGAAACCCTTGAGGGAATTTCTTTAAATTTGTCACAAACGTCTACTTAGACTTAACAAATAACTGATTAGAATTTGATGGTCGAAGGTCAGGGTGACCCTGTATCCAACTCATTCTGTGAACACAATATCTTATGAACTCCTTGAGGGAGTTACCTCAAATTTGGCACAAATGTCCACTTAGACTCAAGAATGAACCAATCAGAATTTGCTGGTTGAAAGTCAAAGGTCACTGGGACCTCACAAAACATGTTTTTGGCCATAACCCAAGTATTTGGATGCATTTTATGATAAACTTTACACAAATGTCTGATAGGATATAATGATGAAGTGATGACATTTTATATCTAAAAGGTCATAGGTCAGCTTCACTGTGACATCATAATGTTATGCAAAAACATTTCCCTCACCATTATTCAATGTCACTCAGGAACAGAAGGGGAAAGATTTGGTCAGATACTGAATTGGTGACACTAGTCTTGGGTGCCCACCTTGAAACTGCGCTGAATGTATTGATCTTCTGGGCTGTCAGGGGGATGATGTGTGCGAAGCATCCGTGAGAAACTTGACTGGTGCGCAAAGGCATACAATTGTAGTTTTACTTTTGGAGGTATTGTCAAAAATAAAAGCTTGTAGCCAACCCTTGAATAATATTTAAAAATGCACTAAATATTTTTGTGACCCAGTGAATTATGGACTACAGAGGAGAAACTGTACCGTATCAGTGTCCCAACCCTCCTGAGGCTGCGTCACCATGGCAGCATGGCGGTTGCACCTTAATCCCCTGAGCCTCAGGACTGCCATAGTGACCTGGAAACTAAATGTCAGTGTCTCACAGAGGGATGTCCCTGTAGACCGTAATGTCCATGGTTCCCCAAACACACATAACACACACCCACATGTGGACACATACTGTGTACGGCCTCACCTTGTACAGCACCAGAAGACATGCATGCACATAATGTGTGTGGGCGTATATAATGATGGATGCACATACACTTAATTCTCACATTACAACAAGTCACCTACATTAATGCACACACACATTTTGCCCCATTTCCCAAAGCCAATTAGAGTAAAGGTTATTCTCATTTCAGCCAATTAAAACCAGTGTGATCAGGTGTGGCTTACAGATTGGTTCATGTGAACTTTGTTTTGATTGATGGGATGTGAGTTCAGTGGGTGTGTGTATTTCATCCTATATTTCTTGTATTTATGAAATATTCATTGATAATTAATTAGTGGAAATATTCATGCTTGTGTGTTTAGAGACCTGAGGCATCCTAATTATAACAATAGTTATCATTTATGTTGAACATTCACGTTATTAATGTTTGCTTACTGTTGTAATATTATTCACTATTTATTAAAAACTGATGTAATCTGAACCCCCTAATACTACAAACTGGGGAAAAATTGCCCTTTTATTAAAGATAATTATGTTCATACATACTATATGATCAGAAAAAATGTGAAAAACTAAAAGATGAAAACATCCAAGCCTGGTATGTGCAAAGTGTCATGATTATAATGAAGCAGTACCGTCTTAAACACACGTCACGTTATAGTTAGAGTCATCACTCTCATTGATATTTGTTTGCAGAATCCAATTTGTAAAATGAGTTATTAGAGTTAGAAATGAAGCCTGCACATTGACTTTGATCCACATAATATTTACATCGACAATGTTTCTATCCCAGCTGGACGTGAGTCTATGTGTACGTCTGTAATTTCAGTTTTTGTAGTTCATTCCAAGTAGATGGAGCTGCCCATATGACAGCTCTTTGCTAAGCTCTGTATTAACCCTCGGCAGGGACAGCAGCAGGGAGTCCTGGAGAAAACTTGTCCCATTTTAGATATTTAAAGTCAAGAGTTGAAGAGGTTATATCTAATGTGGCTGACACACATGACCTGATACTTGATATAATGCTGTTTGATAGTGATGTAAACTAGAAAGACTTTCAATTACATTTTATAAAAATGACATAACAAAGCTGAAAATACAAAATGGTATAAAACTGCATTTTATATTACAGTTTGTGAGGCTACAGTGAATTCCTTTTTATGTAGAAAATGTGCCACAGATGTTTCCTAGCAACCTATATACACTTACTAATAGGTCTTTATTGGCAAATAAATTTCTGCTGGTTGCACCTAGGTGTGTGAATCACTAGTTTCATCATGACATGGTATTATATTGATTCTTTGGACAACATATGATATTTGCCAATATTAGGGGTGGGCGATATGGCTGAAAAGTATATCACGATATAGCTGGTTCTTACTGATCGATAACAATAATTATCGATAATTTTTTTATAACCTATTTTAAATAGGGACCAGGAGAAAATGAATACATTTTAACACATTTATTTTAAACTCAATAGCTTTCTTCTGACTTCAATCACAGTCATCAGTCAAGGCACATGGAGGAAAAGGTAATGTCAACACAACCATTAGAAAACACTCAAATAAATGAAAATACACAAAATGGTATAAAAACTACTACTCGACTATTTCCTCGCTATCCGCACTCATTCTTGTTACTCACTCCACGCTGTGTTGTGTTCAGTGTTGCCAGATCTAGGGAGAGAAACAAGCAACCAGGACCAGCAACCAAAATTACTTTACAAATACATTATATTTACTGCCCTTGAACTCTACCAAACCAACTAGCTGACCAAAAACGTGGAAAGAATAAATGAATGAATGAAAATGAAAGTAAAGAAGTTGCATATAACGAGCCATTTTACTTTCACTGTAACAGTGCTGGTATGCTGAACAAGATCTGAATAATGAGTACATATTTCACACAGAATCTGAATCTGCACACTGCCTTTCAATCGTCCCCCTCTTGAAGTTGAATCTTTTAATCCTCTCTCTTCCTACAAATCTTTATTTTATTCTTTCCATATTTCGCCCACTTGTTAGTGAAATAGTTAAGGAACCTCCATTAATCGCCCAATTTGAATGTGAAAGTCTAATTGACTGACCGTCACCTGTGTGTATGTGGAGAAGGAGAAGGGCGGAGGGAGCGGAGCTGTGGAAACATCCTGCAGTCAGACATACTATCATGTGTTTAAATAACTTATTAGACGGATATACAGTACAGGCCAAAAGTTTGGACACACCTTCTCATTCAATGCGTTTTCTTTATTTTCATGACTATTTACATTGTAGATTCTCACTGAAGGCATCAAAACTATGAATGAACACATGTGGAGTTATGTACTTAACAAAAAAGGTGAAATAACTGAAAACATGTTTTATATTCTAGTTTCTTTAAAATAGCCACCCTTTGCTCTGATTACTGCTTTGCACGCTCTTGGCATTCTCTCGATGAGCTTCAAGAGGTAGTCACCTGAAATGGTTTTCCAACAGTCTTGAAGGAGTTCCCAGAGGTGTTTAGCACTTGTTGGCCCCTTTGCCTTCACTCTGCGGTCCAGCTCACCCCAAACCATCTCGATTGGGTTCAGGTCCGGTGACTGTGGAGGCCAGGTCATCTGCCGCAGCACTCCATCACTCTCCTTCTTGGTCAAATAGCCCTTACACAGCCTGGAGGTGTGTTTGGGGTCATTGTCCTGTTGAAAAATAAATGATCGTCCAACTAAACGCAAACTGGATGGGATGGCATGTCGCTGCAGGATGCTGTGGTAGCCATGCTGGTTCAGTGTGCCTTCACTTTTGAATAAATCCCCAACAGTGTCACCAGCAAAACACCCCCACACCATCACACCTCCTCCTCCATGCTTCACAGTGGGAACCAGGCATGTGGAATCCATCCGTTCACCTTTTCTGCGTCTCACAAAGACACGGCGGTTGGAACCAAAGATCTCAAATTTGGACTCATCAGACCAAAGCACAGATTTCCACTGGTCTAATGTCCATTCCTTGTGTTTCTTGGCCCAAACAAATCTCTTCTGCTTGTTGCCTCTCCTTAGCAGTGGTTTCCTAGCAGCTATTTGACCATGAAGGCCTGATTGGCGCAGTCTCCTCTTAACAGTTGTTCTAGAGATGGATCTGCTGCTAGAACTCTGTGTGGCATTCATCTGGTCTCTGATCTGAGCTGCTGTTAACTTGCCATTTCTGAGGCTGGTGACTCGGATGAACTTATCCTCAGAAGCAGAGGTGACTCTTGGTCTTTCTTTCCTGGGTCGGTCCTCATGTGTGCCAGTTTCGTTGTAGCGCTTGATGGTTTTTGCGACTCCACTTGGGGACACATTTAAAGTTTTTGCAATTTTCCGGACTGACTGACCTTCATTTCTTAAAGTAATGATGGCCACTCGTTTTTCTTTAGTTAGCTGATTGGTTCTTGCCATAATATGAATTTTAACAGTTGTCCAATAGGGCTGTCGGCTGTGTATTAACCTGACTTCTGCACAACACAACTGATGGTCCCAACCCCATTGATAAAGCAAGAAATTCCACTAATTAACCCTGATAAGGCACACCTGTGAAGTGGAAACCATTTCAGGTGACTACCTCTTGAAGCTCATGGAGAGAATGCCAAGAGTGTGCAAAGCAGTAATCAGAAGAAACTAGAATATAAAACATGTTTTCAGTTATTTCACCTTTTTTTGTTAAGTACATAACTCCACGTGTTCATTCATAGTTTTGATGCCTTCAGTGAGAATCTACAATGTAAATAGTCATGAAAATAAAGAAAACGCATTGAATGAGAAGGTGTGTCCAAACTTTTGGCCTGTACTGTATATAGAGAAAGGCGACATTTAGAGAGCAAGCCCAAATAAGCAACTCTACTTTAGCAGCAAGCCCCAAAAAAAGTAACCCGCAACGACCAATATTTGTGAGCGACTTTACAAAAAAATAAGCCCCAAGTCACGGCTTATAAGCGCAACCAAACCTGACATTGTTAGCTGTTTGCGTGACACCGTTGCTAGGTTACCAGGAAGCAAGTGAGTGTGTTCATGCAATTAACCTTGCACAGCCCAACTGCGAGGGTAACTTGCGTGGCTTTCCTCATGTTTTTTTCCCAACAGAATACAGTAACATTATGGAACGTTATAGCGAACGTTTTTTCTATTGACAGTGCATAAGTGTTTATTGCGAGATGATATGTTATCGTTTTATCGCCCACCACCACTAGCCAATATCATAAAGTTTGCCACAATAAAATTTCAATTTGATCCAGTTCAGGGATTTGCGATTTGATATGAGACGATATCACATGTCTGTTACAGAAGAAGCTGCCATCCTTTCATTTTTGCTTTTGAACAAAAAAAATATAAACTATTCATAAGTAATTGTAAATAATTGTAGTCAGTCAGCATATGTAATCGGTTAACCTTCAGAACTTTCTGTCAGAAAGCCTATTCTGGAAGAAATCTTTTCATTTGAACCCAAACCATCATCTTTTCCCCTAAAACTTCAGGGCTATCTGGCTTAAACCACTGAAGGCAAACTTTTCCCAATAGCCATAAAACATGGATCAACAACAAGGGTGTTTACAAAAGTATGAAATTGGCTCAGCAATAACCGTCAAAGCTCACAGACAAAACAGTTGATTCTGATAGTGACCCATTGTTAGCTTAAACACATTTTCATTGCATAAATTAGCCTAGCTGCTAGTGGACATTTCCTCTACTGATAACTTCACAAAATCAATTAAAATTTTGTGAATTAGTTGCAAATTCACAAAATGCAGTCACTGTAAACAGCTTAATAAAGAGCTACATTCATGCCTCTGAAATGTTAATATTCCATTTAATAAACTATCATGAATTAGTATTTCCACACAGGAGACTTTTATTGTCGGAGGCTTTGTGTGGCTGTGGACAGCACATTATTGGCAGTCTGATCAGTGTGACAAATTCTCAGGATTGATGTCATTCTTTTTGATTTGATGTTGATTGAGCTTTAGAGTAATGCCTTCTGTCAGGTTATTGTCCCATCATTGTGTCCGGTCAGTGTGTAACTCTAAACCTTATGTATTTTGATTCCTTTGTTGCCACATTGCGTTATCTAGATAACAACACATTTCTTACACACGCATTGAACCCTCAGTAGAGTCTAAACGATGCTTTTTCAATCTCTGTGTTACTGTTTGTGTTTGCTAAAGGTACTCTGTGGTTTGATGTTTATTTACAGTGTGGCAGTTATTGGGGTTTGGGGTGGTTACTGGGACCAAAGGCACGGCGGCAGTCAGAGATTTGCATGGTGTGTTGGACACTGTAGGAGACTTCTAATAAAGACTTTAACTGGAAGAGAAGAATGGACCTTTGCAGAGAACAGAGGGATGGCAATAGGCTAGTGGAAAATATAGTGTGTGTGTGTGTGTGTGGAGACTGAGAATAAAGCAGGCCTGTGCTCCCAGTTAAGGTTAGTTTGAATATCAAAGATGCGCACAACAGAGAACACCTGAGGCTAATAGTGGTTGCAGTTATGAACGTAGACGAAACATTTGAAGCCAGTGTCGCTCTTTGTTACTTGTGTGTTCTGTCATTTCTTTGCTTTTTTTGTTGTTGTTTGTGTATGTATGTATTGTGTGTGTACATGTGTATGTTCTTGCTTTGTTCCCTGCTCTCTGTTGTTATTTGTTAAGACCTCTTTAAAGAAGTTGCTCAGATTGTACTATAGACACCGTGTAGAGCCCTTAATGTAGACATGACACATGTTGTCCGCACATATAGACTCCTGCCCTCTGTAACTTCACCACAAGGGGATATCTGACAGTCCTAAGAGTCGGCTGTTATAGTGTCCATAAATAATATTTCCAGCAGTGGAGGCCACGGAGCAGTTAGAGCTGCTCTGGAAACTGCATTTTCTATCTGTCAAAGCTGTTGGCCAGTATAGCCAGTATGGTCTCCAGGATCTGGGGGAAATCTTTACAGAAATTACGTCTAATATGTTCCATTTGTATGAGCATTTTTGATTTGCATATGAAAAAGTTTAGGTGGAAACATTACATGAAAAAAAAAAAAGACAAAAAAAATTGTCAGATTCCAGACACATGACACCCTGCTCTTTAACATCATGGCTGCTGACAAAACACCAATTCAAAAAGCAACAAGGAAGTGCTGTGATGTATCCGAGCCAGAGTCCTGCATCAGCTTGGGTACTCGCAGATACCCGGCAGACGACCCACAAAAAAAAAGTGATTTTATTTCCGGGTTTGGTTCTGAGTTAAAAAAAAAGGGCATGCAGGTCAGATTGCGGACACTGCATAATAAATATATTAAAATAAAATGAGAATAATAATAATTTAATTTAATGTTTTAATAATTTAATTCTGTGCCAGTTGGAATATGAGAGCCCCTTTAATCAGGTTAGTTACTAACAGGCATGTGGAGATGTGCTGCTTAATATTATGAGAATAAGCCAAAAAAAAAAAAAAAAAAAAAATGTTTTAACCATATTTTCTGAATGAATCTTATTATCTTCTATTATCTTCTCTTGTCCTCTTAAATATATTTACACAAAGGTAGTGGAATGGAAACATGCACCGATTCACATTTTATTGTGAAATTTTCTTGAAACTTAAAATATTAATTTAATCCAAGCAAAAATATTGCTCATATCTTCCAAGGTTCACTAACTGAAAGTCAAAGACAGTTACACCATATAAACATCAGGGCAGCGACTAATGATGATTTTCATCTTGGATTAATATGCTGATTATTTTTTCAATTAATCATTTTGTCTTTGAAACAAAAAAGTGATCCCATTTTAACTTTCCAGAGCCCCAGGCGATGTGTGCAAATGTTGTTTTGTTTAACTAAACCAATACCAAAACCCCTGAGACATTCAGTTTGAGATATGAGATAGAGCAGCAAATCACCTGATATGAGGAGCTGGAACCAGAGTATGTTTGTCATATAGCTTGAGAAATTACTGAAACAATTAATCAATTTAAAAATAATTGCAGACTTTTATTGTTTTTTTTACTGTTAATTAACTAAACGGTTAATCGATTAATTGCTTTAGCTGTAATTAACATTGTTCCAATAAAATGACTGGATTTCTGGATTATTGGGGTTCTTTTCTCGTGTGTGTTAAATCCCTTGGCTAAATTGAAATCCACTTCTTGTTATTATTCGTAGTGAGCACATTGTAAAAATCACAACATTCACAAAATGCTCTTTTTTGCCACCAAAATCAGCCTCCCTTAATTGCAAGGTGACGCCGCTCTACCTCAAAGTTATGCTGTACATAAAACTCTCCCATACTGCACACTGCTAATGCCCCTCATTAGGAATTGTATAACAATGATTTGCTTTGATTTGAATCCATAAAAGCCTTTTTACTCCCCAGTGCTAAAACTGCAACACTATCTTAAAAAGTGCACTACATTCTCCCAGTGGTGTTTACAACTATTCCTTAGTGAAGCTTTGGGCCGTGCTGTATTTTTGTCATCGTCATGTCGTTGAGCTTTAATTGACTCAACAAGGATTTAGCAGTCCTCTAATGACACCACTTTGAGGACAAAGTCACGCTCATTAGTTCCCAATGATGCTCGATTCACATTGAAATTTGCCAGATGTGCTTACAGTTTAGGGATATATGTTTGAAAATCCTTCCTCTCTAACTGTTCTCTTTTAAAAGCATCAATACTTTCCTCCTTATGTCAGTTTCTCTCTTTTTTCTTACATATCTAACAAGCATGTCTCTAATGCTGCTCTCTGATGAGACTGATTAGAGCGTCGAAGTCGAGTTAACTAAATGGCTTGTCAGTTTCTTCTTAAATTCCAGAAGGAAAAAAAGGATAAGCATAGATGGAAATATGTGGCCAGAAAGAGGAACCAACAAAAAGTGAAATGAAAATACAGTATAAAGGTCGGAAGGACAAAAAAAAAAGAGGGAAGGGGGTGGAAGGGCGTGTCCGTCCAACCAGTGGGACAGCGTTGGTTGCTGGGGCGATGGGCGATGTGAGCTGGTGATTAACGGACGTCGTGCGAGGCGGGCCGTTAAACGGTGTGGGATTAGAGGACATGCAGCGACCGGTGGCCCGCCGTTAACTGGGATCGCTGATGCCGCCCTGCTCGGCACGACCTCCGCGGCTTAGCCGGGCTTTCATCTGGCTGAGGGCTGCGGCGAGAGGAGGGGGGTGATGGGAGAGCAGAGGTGGGGTAGAGAATACGGGGAGGGGGAGCAGAGATGGGTACATAATTGTGGAGATATCAACAGATAGTTTCTGTGTCTGCCGCGGCACCTACCAATGACATTCGCTGATAGGCTTGTGTGATTGGTTCGAACAGCTAACGCGACAATAATGAGTTTCCATGCTGATGCTTCCACTGCTCCACACGCACAGATGCACACTGTGGAAATACAGATGCAAACCTACCTTTTTTTTGCTTTTTCCACAGAGGGAAATAAATTACCTTTATCCTGTGTGTGCTTGTGTGTGTGTGTGTGTGTGTCTCTTTTTGTCCTCTTTTGTGCTTCTGAGATTCAGATTCAGTCTTTCATTTGAGACCCCCATGCTCTCACAGACAGGTGTCTGCCTCTGCACAGTGCAGGTGGGGTTTGCGAGCTTGTGTGTGTGTTGGTGTGTGTTTGAAGCTTACATTTTTGGGTTTGTGTGTATCGTCCATGGGTCATTTATGTGTATGAGTGTTTTTGCGCAAGCCGACTGCTGTTCTGTGGTTTATTAGGATGCTGGATATGAGCTTTGGGGTTGTGCAGGCTGCTGGGCACCGCTGAGTCGTGATGTGTGTGTGTTTGTGCGTGTGCGTGTGTGTGTGTGTGTGTGTGTGCATTTGATCTGCATTTGCGTAAAGGCTGTAAACAATGCTTTCCAGTGTCTGTTTTGTGTTCCAATTTAAAGTGAATGTAAATGAAGTAGAAAAATCTCCTGTTTTTGTGCCTATTGTTCATCACATCACTTCCATTTGGAGGAAAGTGGACGTGTGTGTGTTTAACCGAGAGATCAAGAGGAAAGACACTGAGGAGAATTTTCTATTTGCTGTTTATTTAAATGATTGCATTTGGCCTTCAGGATTAAATTCTACCTCTTTTGCAATGTTGATTTCAATCTTCACTTAATAAACCCCATATCTTACTATATAATGATGAAAACTCTGTCTGTGTCTCTGTTCCACGTTCACATGGACTGACTTGGTCAATCCATGTGAAATTTGGCACAGTGGTAGAGGGTCCTGGGAGGATGCGAATGAAGCAATATTACATCAATTGGCCAAAGGGGGGCGCTATAACAACCGATTGAAATTGCAAACTTTGAATGGGCGTATCTCATGCCCCGTATGTCGTAGAGACATGAGACGAAGGCCGGATTCCAACCCCCACTGCTGCAACAAGGGCTAGCCGCACCTTTCCCATGTGAACTGCCAGTGCACCCCCATTTTAAGTCAATACAACATATAAACACTTTAACTATCTGCCTTTCAACGTGCTACCTCAACTACTAATGTACAGTTTTTGCCCACTAACTATCTCACTATTGGCAATGGTACTACTGTACTTTCAATTAAGCAATCGTACTATCAAATTCACAAAAACTCTGTCTGAATACATTGCTCTTCTTAATGGGTTCAGTTGACTATTTAATCTGCAATTTCCTATGACCTGTATCCCAAACACACACCATGTGAAACTGCACGTGGGCAACTGTGCACTCAATGGGTATGGACTAGTATAAGGTATAAGATGCAGCCTTTTCTGATGTACACTGTTGCAGAATTGATTAGCTATAGTTTCAGTAATTATACGGCTCTATGTTTTGTGCATTAGCCTGTAGACTGGTGCACTTAGAGGAACAACTTCAGTGTCAGTCCCAGTCTTTTACTGAATGTAGGACTCACATTTCAGTGCTGCATTCAAATAAGTCTCCACGCAAAAACCGCTCTGGCTCACAGATAAGCTCATGATAGATTATTATATTCTTTCACATAAATGCTGTTGCTTAAAGGTTGGGGGAATTTACAAAAATGATTATTTTGTTAATTTTTTTTTCATAATTTGTCTTTCTCTTTTATCTGCAGGCATTTATTCGTCCTTTCAGGGAGCACCACATCGATCCAACCGCCATCACTCGCCACGACTTCATTGAAACCAATGGCGACAACTGTATGATCCCCATCCTACCACTGGCTCACATGGCCTACAAGTTCCTCACATACGCACCAGGTAACACACACATAGGCACGCACTGATCTTAAATTCCTCCTCTGGCTTTGTAGCACAGAACCAGTTAAACACGTGTACTTTTTTGCATCCTGTGTGAAACATTTCCTCATTCACGTTGTTATCACCTGTGAGTGAGAAGCTTGGAACTGTAACACCTGTAGAGGTTCAAGCTTTGTCCTGTGATCTCACCCCCTCTGCACAGATGTCCTAACAAAACAGTGGGAATCGCGAGTGCAGCAGCATGGATGTAATCCCTCACCGCTTTCCAACCCACATACACTGTTAACTTGCTCGCAGTCACCCTGCATAAAGCTAGAATGTCAATTTAAGGACTTTGGAAGGTCAACTTTGCAGGGTCCAACAAAGTGTAGAAGTGACTTATATTAGTGTTGCAGGATACCAAAGGTAACACAGACTCTGCTCGTTGAAGTGTGTCCACTGATTGTGGGGAAGCATGGGGCAGTTATGCAGGTAATCATGTGCGCTGACCTTACGGGTGCAGGGCAGGAGGGGAGGGACCGGAGGAGGAAGCTCAGCAGGAGAAACGGAGCAACCTGTTATTGAGGAGGGGACATCTCCACCCGTCATGTCTGCACCTCAACTTGAGCCGAAAGGTCACTGATGGGCAGAGAGGAGGGGAGTTGACATCAGTTAGCTGCGGTTTTATGAGCTTGAGCTGCTCACAAGCATCTTTGACAGTCTTGTCTGCTGCCATGAATACAGTAAACCATTCCGCTTGTTATGTACTCAAAGACAGAGGAATCTGCCAACAAAAAGGACTGCCTTTTTCTTGAACAAAGTAATAGCATGTTACACTGGAAAGAAATTATGATCACAACTAATTATATTGCTTAAAAACACTATTATTTTTTAAAAACACTATACTATGATTTTATTGGCCAGAATTGTCTCTGTACATGTTATAATTTCAATAATTACTAAAACAAGATAAGAATTTATCTTTGATAATTTTTCAGTTTCAGTTTTGCTAACCTCAAAGTTGTGGTTGGTAACTTGTATAAAAATATTTTTTGTCATTTTGCAGAAACTGTCACTTTATCCTGACTAGTGTTGGGCAGTAACGTTACAGTAGTAATATTGCTTTTTCCAGTGGTGAAGAGTTTTCCCAGTAGTAATTACTGATAAAATTTCAGTTACCAGTTAACAGATAACTTGTTACAGCATCACTTTTGTTATCACCCTGCTTGAATCCGCTTTTTTTCACTTCTGGAACCTCCCGTCTATGACAGGCTTGAGATGCACCCTCGTTGAGGACTTGGCTCAGATTAATCTGATCCTGTTTGATTCGACAATGGGTACCTGCTGTAACTGCATGTCTTTGCTGACGTCAACCCCAGCAGGATTCGAACCCTTCCTTATGGAAGACGAGTGTTCTAACCACTACACTAGGGAGGCCCCTCATTTTCACAGTCGCTGCACTGCGTCTTCAGTCACAAAGCAGCAAGCTCGCTTGGAAGATGGAGATATTCCTATCGCTTGATATTGCATGAAGAATGAGGACAAAAACAGGTACTTTTGAGAAGTCTCAAAAGTAATGAGTACATTTTTAGGGTAACAAGTACCGATGTGCCAATTCAGTAGCGTGGAATAAACTGTGGTGTCGTTAGGCCTGGGCGTCCTGAAATTTTTATGAATAACCCCGGATTTCTCAGGCTCTTTTTTGTGAGTTACCGCTCAGAGGGAACTCAGTCAGCAGCTCCTCTGGCAGCAGCACAGCATCTCTCTCTCCATACAGTGCCGTCAGGTGATTTTTGTCATGCATCGCAATTATGTTGCATATAACCAGTTAAAGAAGTATTTCATTGCTGGAAAGATGGTCATTTCATAAAAGTAGGCTGTCTACGCAGTTGAAAGTCACAAATACTTGTGAATTTGGTGTTACATAACTAGAGAAGACAGAGAAAAAGGACTGTGGTATTTGCTTTTGCCAAAGAGATGGAAAACCTTCAACTACCAGAATGCGCTGTGCAGCATCGGACCAATAAATGCTCCCGCTGGTGGATGACATAATGCGAGCAGTTTTACAGTTGGATCTCTTTTTTTTTTTTTTTTTCCCAGCCTCTGATTTTCCAAAGCAGGAAACCGTATGGTGCCCACTTCCTTTTCACAAATTTTCACATTTAAAGCCAATCAGTGCACTAAACTATGTTTCTGAAAATGTGTCTGATTGGTTGTTTTCGTTCAGCTGTGGCAAATGCCATCAGAAGTTCTGAGAGGAGGCAGAGGAATATAATTTTTCCACAGATTATGTCTTGTGCAGTACTGTCAGAAGAGTGACAATAGTAAAGTATAAATTATTCTTATTACAGTTACCAACTGTAGCTAGGAAGCTAGATGATCTCTCTTACCTCATGCCTGTTTTTTTTTTTTTTTTAATTTACATTTAGTTTGCAGTAGGGCCGTAACGGTACATGTATTTGTGTCGAACCGTTCGGTACGCAACTTTCGGTTCGGCACGACCCTGTACCGAATTATTGGGCGCAGGATATTATTTTATTTTATTTTGTTTTATTTTAATTCCGTTTTTGCGAGCTGAACCATTTAAAATATCTAGTTCCCCGACGGACATAATTGAGTGACGGACTGAGTCCCGTAAATCTCCGCTTTCACTTTGTGCAGCGCATTCTTGCATTTTGACAACATGGCAAGTGAGCCTGACGAACCTGAAGACCCACCCGCAAACCTTAAGTCCTCCGTTTGGGAACACTTTGGTTTCAGGGTAAAATACGAAGATGGAAATAAACAAGTTGACAAGACAAAAGCAGTGTGCTGACACTGCAGAACAGCGGTCGGGTATGTACTTGGAAACACGTCTAACATGCTAACGCATCTAAAGCGACACCACCGGAGTTTGAACGTTAACCGGCATGACTAGAAAAAGCAATCTGGTGCGAACTACGATATCGTCGTGGTTTAAAAAGAAAGAGCGTTTCCCTGACCATCGCGCTAAAGAAATAACCAACGCCATTGGAGTTGAGTAAAATTGTTTAAGCTGCACTTTAGATATAAGCATGTTTTGTTTACTGCACTTTAACAAAGTGGGAAAGCTAAGTAAGTTCCTAGTAAAACTGAATCTGAGCAGGCTTTAAAGCTGACCAGCTGCACTATACTTTTTATTTTAACTGAGTAAAACTGTTAAAGCAGAAATTTATATTTATATTTTTCATTCAAACAATGTGAAAAAGCAGGATTTTATATATATTTGTTTCATTCAAAAATTGCGTAAAAAGAGTTAACTGCTGTGGTGGTATGTTTTAATAAGGTTACCAATAAGTAAAAGATATTTAATAGTTGTCTATTTTTTTCATTACTGTACCGAAAAAAAAAAACGAACCGTGACTTGTGTACCGAGGTACGTACCGAACCGAGATTTTTGTGTACCGTTACACCCCTAGTTTGCAGTGATGAATTTGGATAGAAATTGAAAGAATGTCAGGAATTTTTATACATCAAGAGATGGAGAAAAGAGGAGCAAAGGGAAACTTGCAAAGGTCAGCTGCTTTTCTACAGCAGGAAGCAGCGAATGGGGGGTGGTGAGGGAGAGAAGATTAGAGGGGAGAGAGCTGCAGTGAGGTTCACTTGTAGGTGACATCCACACCTGTCATGTCAAACACCGCAGGGAGTCAAGAGGTCACGAGACAGAGACGGGAAGAGACGCGGTGACATCTACACCTGTCATGTCTGCACCTTAAGAGGTCACTGCTAAGAGTTTGAGACAGAGGGTGAGAGTGCATGAAGAAGAGAGGAAGCCAGAGAGCGTGGGGGGGTGGCAGAGGGTCATGTAGCGGTTAGATGACATCTAAACCTGTCATGTCAAGCTCCTCACGGTGTCAAGCGGTCACCAGACAAAGACGGAGACAGAGGTAGATGGGAAAAGCTGAAAGCCATGAGGTGACATCTCCCGCTGTCATGTCTGCACTTGAACCGGGGTCAAGAGATCGCTGTTTTAACCAAAGAGAGGGAGAACGAGGGATGGAAGTAGACGGGGAGAGGACAGCTGTAAGTCATACCAACAGAAAGACTCAAGTGAATAGCAAGAGTTAGCGCTGTGACCGACAGGCTGTAAGCTTCTATTTGGTTTAAGGCAGAGGACAGAAACGAATGACAGAAACCTCTTACTGAGTAAAATGTTGGTGGCTCAATTAGATCCGAATCCAAATTCTGTTCAAATGACAACAACAGCAGCAGCAGCAGCAGCAGCAGCATTTCACACCATATGAGTCCTGACATGTTTGTCACCTGTCAGCTCACATCAACACTGACACTACAAACATGAACTACTTCCCTAAAATACAGTCTCATCTTCAAGTACTCTTGCTACAGCTTTAGGTGTAAATCTGCTTTTAGGAAACCTAATGAAATACTTATGCCCAGCTGTCAAAGATGCTTTTAGTTCACATTTTTGCAATGTTTGAAAAGAAAAAAAGATTTGCATGACAGATGTCAGTAAAGCTGGGTACACTCTGAGCTAATTCAATGTACAAGAGTAGTATAAAAATAAGTAATACACTCTAAAAATACTCCATTACAAGTTAAGGTTATTTGATCTGTTGAATTCTTTAATTTATAACAATGCAACATGTTTCATAAGATCATTTATGATTTGTTTTGTAAAATCTTAATCTGTAAAGGCACTAGTAACTACAGGCATCAATTACACATAGTAACGTAAAATGTATGTTTCCCACTTAAATGTCATGGAATAGAAGTATAAAGTAGCAATATTTGTATATACATACCCTATTAAGGTACAAGTACCTCAGATTTGCACTTTCGCAAATGTTCTTGTTTACATTCCACAACTGTAAATGATACGTATACAAATCATCAGATTAATAAAAAAAAAATATTGCATCCCCTTTCAGGTTTACAGTTTATATAGTTGTTTATTTTCCACTGTCCATCCGTTCTGCATCCGACCAGTGTTAACAGTAGCTCCTGCTGCCATCATGAGAACAATATACACCGTTGGATGCTTGTTGCCCTTTCGCTCCATTCTTGAAGCAGCTTGTGTGATGACTACCATCACATATTTGAAGAGCATCTTTTTCACGTCGATGGCTAATTGGCCCAGTCACATACTGTAAAGTCTTCTATAAATGTCTGTATTCAAATAATGCCCAGACATTTCTTCTGCTGTGATCAAAACTTAAGACTTACTGCTGATTTTTCACAGTAAAAGAAGGAAAGTGATTATGGCTCTGGAAATGTGAATGGAAGCTTATTGTGAAACAGGGGGTGTCTTGAGTTTATTTTTTCATGTATGTTAAGCATGAATGTTACCTTTTGATGTATTGAATGAATTAAAACATCCACACAGTAATAGAACACCATGTAAAATCAGCAAACAACATGAGGCACATAATACAAAAGGTCGCCCAGTAGAAGCTGCTGGTGAAGTCATTTGGAGCCAGAGTCTGTGGCCAGTGGTGATCAGGGGGTGGAGCCACGATAAAGGGGCCCCCTGACTCAGTAGCGAGTCAATCACAGCTATGAAGCATGATGTCACAGCCCCTTTTCATAGCATGAAGTAACTAATTAAAACCAAACTTGTCAGAAAAATGAACAAATAAAACTAGCTAAAGTGACCAAAAAATATTTTGGAAAAGTTAATTTGACATGTTTGATGTTTTAGTTTGGCCCATCTGCTAACATGGAAGGGGCGGGGTTTATACTGCAGCTAGATACCAGGGGGCAGTCATGATAATTTGGCTTCACTTTTAAATCACAAGTTTCATCACAGTATGTTATTATATTGATTCTTCTAACAGTTATACGATATTAGCTGATATGACAGTCTTCCACAAAACTGTTTTCATTTAGTTTAATTCAAGGGCCTGCAATCGCCAAGAGACAATATCAGTAATTATCTTGGCTGACACTCACACACCAATGTAACAGCCATTGGGAGCAATTTGGGGTTCAGTATCTTGTTCAAAGATACTTCGACATGTAGGCTGGAGGAACCGGAGATCAAATCGCTGATCTTCCGATTGGTGGACGACCCGCTCTTCCTCTGAGCCACAGCCACCTTGTGACACGGATGTGCCATGGAAATTTCAAAATAAAGGCGTATCTTAAAGATGATATGTATTGATGTTTTTACTTTGCATTGATAATACTGTATCGTTGATCGTTGAATAGACATATCAATCCAGATTGATATTGTTACAGCCGTACCTCACTCTAGACCCAGATTACACTAAACTGAAAATTTTCTTGCAGTCCCCCTTCAGCCCTACAAAGTTAATTTACCTTTTATCCAACTGGTTTACAGCTTTGAAAGACCTCCTCTTGTTGTGTTAAGTCCTGGCTTTGTTTCCAGATTCAAAACAAAGTACATCACATTAAAGAAAGATGCACTCCAAATGCTGTTTTGGTGTGACTTTCTCACACAGTCAGTAAACTGCTGTCCCCTGTTCCTTACCCTCCATCTGAACTCCAACTTCAACTGCACCTCCATCTGAATATCACATAAAAACATGGCACACATTCTGTCCAGTCCCAGGGCGCCTGTGTAGGAATGATGTGTAGTTCTTTTAGAGTATGAGAGTGGGATTGCAGAAGTTGTTTAAATATTAAAAGGTGAGGGGGGGTGATGATTCATGGTTCCATCTGAACATCAGTCGGACTTTTACTTACTCGATAAAGAACAGACAGAATGCAAAGACAGATTTTCTTGTTTGATGACACTCAGGCGTGGAGGGCTGAAGTGTCTCATCCTCTAAATAAGTGCCTTAACTTTTCCTCTTGATGTCTGCGGTGCTGAGGTGATGACACTGTAATAGAAAACAGTTGAATACATTGATGACAGACAACTGATCTCTACTTGGCCTCTCTGATGTGGGCAAACAGTCTGTGATTTTTGGAAGACATCTTGACATCCACTGCTTACTTTCTTCCTGGTTTGATGTTATGTTACATTTTACCTTCTCTCCTCTTTATCCTCCTTGTCTTTGTCCTCTCCTCTGCCACTCTTCCCTATCTCCCTCCGTCTCCTCCTCTTCTCCCCCCCACCGTTCCTCATCCTCCCCCTCGGTCTCTTCATCTCTCCGAGGCTCCTGCCAGCATCCTCTCTGTGGGAGTACTACGCCTTCATGCTGGCCCTCTTCATTACACTAAACAGTTTGATCAATTATTCTATTAACTTTACTCTCGCATTCTTTCTTTCACTCTCTGTGTGTAAATGTCTGTCTGTCTCTTGTCACCTTTCAGAGGTCTTGGCGGCGTCCTATCCCTGGGACTGCTATGTCTTCGCCCTGGCGGTTTTTGTGACGCTTACCAATCAGATTCATAAGTGGAGCCACTCCTACTTTGGCCTCCCGCGCTGGGTCACGCTGCTCCAGGACTGGCATCTGGTGTTGCCACGGAAACATCACCGCATCCACCATGTCTCGCCGCATGAGACATACTACTGCATTACTACAGGTAAGAACTGGTGTTACCATGACTAGTAAATTTTTGGGTTTTACATGCTAAAGCTATTATTTGACTGCATTACTGAAACAATGTCAAATGACCTTTTCAAAATTCACTCAAAGTAATATTTTTACTACTGAATAAATCAGAGATGAGCTCTCATCTTGATTTTGTAAATTCGGTCTGGTGTCCCCATAACTTAAAATGTATAGAAAAATTTCGAGAAGAGCTACTGAATTTATACCAGGTCTGAAAGAGATTCCATATGAGCAGCAACATTTACTAACTCTAGCATTCAGGAGACAGAGGTGACATGATTCAGATCTTTAAGCTTGTTCACAGAATCTATAATTTTTTGGCAGGGCCTGTTATCTACTTTCGGAATAACAGATTTAAAATTACTTCCACTAAGGTGTTTCTCTGAAAAGAGAAAAACTTCTTCACACTCTGTGCTATAAAAGCAGGAAATGAGCTTCCAGATTGTGTAGTGTTGGCTCCTTCAGTCAACTCTTATAAAAACAGATTGGATAAATTCTGCTCAACAAAAGAAATTTTTGTATAATTTTAGAGCTGATTGTGACTATTTGTGTAATTATTGTTAGTTTAAACTTGTATATTGTGGTGATGTTTTGTTGTATGGTTTGTGTGCTCAGTTGGTGAGTCTTGTGCAAAAAACTTTTATTTGATTTGATTGAATATGTATTTTCCCGACTGGATTCAAAACAGGTATTTGTGCTAATTTTATTGACATTACATGGTCCGCGTCTGAAACCCCAAGGTCACCAGAATGACTCCTTGCATTATACCCAATTAATCATAACAATAACACACAACATAAAATTGCCTAAGCACAAAATAAATCAACATGACAAATATTTTGACTGTTATCAGACTTGAACCAGGGTATTTTGTCATTTCAACACTCAAGTATTCATTTATCAAGTTAAAATTGTTTACATTCAAATTTGAGTTTTGACAATTACAAATTGCTATTCAGAAATTAGAGGAGAATTATTCAAAAAGGCCCTTATCAAAAAAGTAAATCTATAAGAAGTTGCGTTTCACCAGCTTTGGACAGCTTTTTGTAATTGTTTTCAAAGAGAATTAAGTATTTTGCTCCCTGCTTTTGTGTTGATCCATGTGCCTTCAGTTTTTGAGGGAATGCCTTAAATGCCTCCATTTAAAAAAAACAACACACACACACAAACAAACTTCAGTTTAGAGTAGAAAAGCACCCAGTGTCATTGTTTTTTCTCATTGTCCGATCAGATGAATTGTGAGGGGGGCCTTCTATGGTGGTAGTAGCATACATGGCATGTGTTAGGTTAAAATTAGCTCACTTTCATTGTCGCCCTATAGGCAAGCTGCAAGACACATCTGAAAACATTGGAACCTAAACTAGTCTATAACATTTTACCAACCATAATTAGGCTCACGATTAAAAGCAGATTGTCAAACCGTCCCAGAGAAAATAAACCTTGAACCTGCCACCATCCAGGCAAAGCTCCTGGACCAGCTGGTGGTCCTCCCTGTGATTTCTCCTTTTTCTGAAGGTCTAATGTATTTGCACAGATTTTGTTCTCCTGTGTCCAGTCCTTAAATGCCCTTTGTCTGTCCATTTTTCATGCAGATTTTAAGGTACAGGTCTGTGAGTTTACTTCACAGCAAAATAGCCGTTAAGCTAAGAAAAAAAAAAAAAAAAAAGACGCAGCAAGCTGCAAAAATCGCTCTGTGGCATCAGGGCTTGAACAAAAAAGGCAGTGTGGTGTGCCTCAGGTTTTGCAACCGGGGGCCGATCAGGGCCTAAGTCCAATTATTGAACTCACTCAGCCTATCATGTCAGTGCTGCCTTCAACTCTGCACTCATGTTAACTTCCTTTTAAAATAAGAGCATATTGTTATTTAGGATAACTTCATCAAAAATAAACAGACAAAACCATTGATTTCAAAACCCCATATTGGCTATATAAGGATCATTTTTAATTGATTACTACCCGTTCCATTGGATTAGTTCAACTACATTTGAGGGTTCAGACTATGGATATCAGTACTTAACATACTTTACAAACATATTGTCAACCCTTATGTTCACCCCACAATATTGAGACATTGAAGTATATAGAATGTGTGTAATATGACTTTTGAATACTATCAGATATTATTAGTGTGTATGTTGTGGGCGGCCATTTTAGATCGCCATAATTGAAGCTGATGACTCCAGAATAATTTCACTAACAATTCTCTGCAGATTGGGACAAAATGGCGGTCGCGTCTGTCTGTCTGTCTGTCGGCTTCGTATAAATAACTAAAAGAAAATGTTCTGTTTGCGTGCGTGTGTGTCTTTAGAGACACGAGGCCTCTGTAATAGATCCACATTCGGTATTCTGTGTGCATCTGGGTGAGAGGGAGAGAAAAGAGGGAGGATACACAAGGGGGTTTCAGCTTGTACGTCACCCTGCGCCCCTGCGGACGACAGATGTGTGTGTGAGCGAGTTGAGGGGGGTGTCACAGGGAGAGTGTGTGTTTGTACACGCACACACATCTGCATACTCGAGCATCTGTGTGTGCACTAGTCTTTTTGACCTCCTCTTCGGTTTCTAACCTGTGTGTGTGTGAGTGAGTGGTGGGAGGTGGGTTGGTGGCGGTCGCGGGGCCCACAGGGGACGGCGGCGGCCCCCCGCTCCCCCAGCCTGGCTGCCTGGGCCGGGCTTGGATTCCACTGGGGCTCGCCTAGCTGCCTTTGTGTTCGCCACCGGCTGACAATCCCCATGTATATTTAATGCTAACCTGCTGTCTGTTCTAACAAATAGGACTTCACAGGCAGGGGGGGTTTGGAGGACAGGGGAGGGAGGAAGGGAGGGGAGAGAGTGGGAGGGTGAGGAAGGGGTGGGTAGCAGGGATTTGGAGGAAAGTGTGTGGCGAAAGAAGGCGAAATGGAAGAAAAGGAAGAAAGAAGGAGAGATGGAGGGAAGGAATGAGTGAAATCAAACAAAACCTCTGGCTGCTTTACTGTCTTCCAGCAGAGAGAGGGGCACTGGAGGGACACACACACACACACACACACACACATCCCCGCAGCTATAGCATGCACCCTATGTAAACACATCATGGGTGGTGGTGTGTGAGCATCAGACAAGGGTAGCCTAAGTACACACAGCCCATGTGGATGTCTCTATTTGCTTCTTGCCAGTGTGTGTGTGTGTGTGTGTGTGTGTGTGCTCGCGCTCGTGCATCTGACATCTTTTTTATTTCTGCATTTGTGTGCTTGTGTAAGTGACTGTGTGGGCTTACAAAAGTAAAACTGCATTTATGCTAGTGTTACACCCTCCATGCAAATGTACGGATTGTGTGTATGTGTGTGTGTGTCTGGTAATAATAGTAAAAAGGCCTTTTATCTTAAATATCATGGGACTGCTCGGCTGCATCTAAAGCTCCGAAGCTTGTACATGTTTGTGTATGTGTGTGTTGGAGCAGTATGTATGTACAGAGACCGTGTACAGTCATGCATGCATGCATGTGTACATGTAAATGTACTTTGGCCTGCAGCCATACATACATTAATGTATTTACTCTAGACATACTGTAGAGTCATAGCTATTAAAGTTCCATAGACTTTAAAAGAATCTGGGAATGTGTGTGTGCGAGCAAGTGCACGTGTCTGTCTCTGTGTTAGTAGGGGCTAAGGACATCCTTTGGGAGAATCCCCTCATCTCTCTACCCCCACCTAAAATCTAGTCTGCATGATGATGAGAGTGAGACAGGAGGTTAGATGTAGATAGAAGGAGTGAGGATCAGGTTGCAGATGGGGATAAAGGAGGGAAAGAAAGAAAGAATATAAGAAGAGAAGAGGAAGTTAAAGGGGCTGTAGGTGAAATTTATTAGTTGTCACACACATTTCTCAGCATGGAGTTGCCTGAGCCAGTGGCTGGCAGCTAACGGTGCTAATTCCATAAACAATGGCAACAGCGCAAACAGAGCTAACGGTGTTAACCAGGGGGTAACCAGAGGGTGGGCGCTGCACTTCCATTACGATGCACTCTCAATATCAGTGTTAACTGGCATGTAAGTGCTGTGCAAAGTGGCGGCAATTAGCTGGTCAGTGAAATACACACATGCACTAACATGCATGCACGGCTGGACCAGCTTACCACAACACAACCATAGAGACACTTGTGTGCATAGAGTGTAACTTTATTCTCTGCTCTTCTGTCTTTACATAGCAAATAGGGGTTTGCTGCTATATCAGGCAAAGAGATGAAAAAGGAAAAGATACACCAGAAACATGAGTCCAGGATGTTTAGAGGAAAAAGAGTGGAATTGAAAGATGGAGGTTGGAGAATGGATGGCTGAAAACAGGTCAATACGAGCCAGTGTTCACCCTGTGGGTGCTGCTGGAGCAGTGGGCGGGGCCACAGACAAATCAAATATCTTAATACGGTAGCAAAATCCCTTCAGGGCTCCAAGAATATGGACTGATCTGTCTGGGCTCATACATCAGTGTCATTCTTCAGGTCATTCCATATAATCTACTTGAATAATGAAACGTTTAGCTGTATCACATTATATTATGATGGTTTCATTCATGGGCTTTTTGTCTTTTGACTTGCTTTTTAGCCAGGATAGCAGCATATCTATACAGATGGTAATGTCTGTCTGTCTGCAGTGATGTTGATAGGTTTTTTAATGCAGTGACTCCCTGGGGACCCACAGGTGGTCATCTGAGTGGCTCACAGGGAAATTGGGTCCCCAATAAAATGTGTGTGGTTTTTAAAAAACTACAGTGTATTTACAAAACTGTATAAATTTCACTTTTTGAGTTGAGTATAGAGAGCGCCAAAATCATCTAGGCAGTATCAAGTCAATCAAATGTGAAATATGATTGTGATTTGTGATAAGACGCTATAAATAGAATTTCTATGGATAATCGGTAAAATATTAAATAAGCTCAGCTCAACATTTTGGGAAATATGCTTGTTTTCTTTTTTTCTGAGAAGGATTTTTGTTTTCCTCTCACTCATTGAGAAAAATGAGCAAAACAGGAAGCAACAAAAAACTGTTCTTGCGCAAGATATGATATAAATAAAGCCCAAGATGGCAGTACCTTTTAACATGGTACATCCTCTGGACGGTAAAACATCATCAGGGCATCATAGACATGATTCAGTACAGTATCGAACAGTAGTTTGAGGTGTTTGTTTCGTCAACAGTTTTTCATATTTCTCTTTTACAGTGGTGGCATGGAGAGAAAATGCTATTTAGGCCGCAGGGGATTTTTTTTTTGCTGCAATACCACGAGTGGCCACTGGTGAAAAAAATTGTCTGAAAGGTTGAGCAGTGTTCCTGGGGGGAATTAGGGTAGATTCTATGAACTATGATCTCTGCGCCGCCTTGCCCTAACCGCCCCCGCAAAGCCTCAGAGAGTCCTGGATGAGTGCAGGTGGGTCATAGTGAGTTCACTGCATCCTTTCAGGTTTAAATGTTCGAGGGACACATGATCTGTGCCTAGCAGCATTACTGTGTCTGTCAGTCAGTCCACCACTTTGCTCCAGACTAAATATACCATTGTACTTAGAATTCTTCAATTTCTCCACATTCTGTTTGTTCCTGTCAATTCTTGCTTTGTTACTTCTTCCTCTCTAATCCTACATTGTCTGCCTTGCTGACTCTCTTTCACTTCTCTCTGCTATATTTTTCATATCTTTCTCTTTGTTTCCTCACATCCCAGGTTGGTGTAACTATCCACTGGACCAGCTGGGCTTTTGGAGACGGATGGAGGAGTTGATCAAACGACTCACAGGGCAGAAACCGCGATCAGATGACATGGCATGGGCAAAGAAGACCGACAGATAAACACAAAGACACACAGAGGGATGGACGGACAGATGGGCTTGCAGATGCAAACACATAGAAACAGGCGGATTGGGAAAAACATACACACACACACACACATTTTACTCATGTCTCCATGCTTCTTGCTTTTTTGCTGAAGAGCAAACATTCAAAGAAACTGTGTTAGCAAAAAAAAAAAAAACATCAAAGATGGTTTAAGTGATTTCTGTATTTGCTGGAGTCTGTAGTGTAACAAGCTGTGAACGTACGAGGTGAAAACATTACTAGGTGGTAACTTTGCTGTAACAGCCAGTCAGCTTGTGGTCCTGTTTAACCAATAAGGTGTTGTGGTGTGTAGGTGTAGGAGGTTTCTGGAGGTTGGGCTCTCCAGGAGTGACACCGCGCTGCCTGTTGCAGGCAGCTTCTTACACCACACACACATGCACATACGCACACATACACACTTGCACACCTGCACACCAACATTGAAAGTCAAATTTCGTCTTTGTCTCTCCTGACTTCTTCTCGTGTGTTGTTTTCTGGCCCGTCCTACAAACATACCTCCCTCCTTACATTCCCACAGCTGTTTCTACACACAAGAAGGTGAAAATCTAATGATTGTGTGCTTTAGCTGAAACATTTACACAGTTCTAACTCCCCCTCTTTTTGTGCCTGTGCTCAGTGACCTCCACAGGCAAGACCTTGGAAGGACAAACATGTAAAAAAAAAGGTTTGAAATACTGTAGCTTCCTTTATAACCTATAGCACTAACACACATATGTTAGCAGTCAAGTTGCAGATGAAGACTGACGTGTGCAACTAAATCATGTCATCCAGTACTGATTAGTTTTTAACTGCACTTTCTGATCATCCTGCGTGTGCTTTGACAAATCATGGGACTTTTCTTGTGTAGCTATTTCTCACTCATCCTTTTGTACAGACAGATACTCTGAGCAGTCTAGTTTATTTAGGAATACGCTTCTCTATATACAAAAGCTTCTAAATGAACATATTAACTGCATAAAAACTAACCAGTAACACCGTTTGACTCTTGAAGTCGTTATAAGGAAGTTTAATGAGAAGCTATATTTCACTTGAGTGCTTGATTTTGATTTGATTTATGTGGTATTTTATACAGATCTATTAAAGGTCATACATACATTGCACCAAATACATATTAAATGACAACGCTATGGATAACACAATAAAGTTAAATGTCTAACTTATTTCCATTGTGGTCCCCTAAATCCAGATGAGTTTAGAATTTTTAGCATGAGTGATAAGTTAGTAAACAAGCATTTAATCTTTTTGCACTTTCGTGCAGATTAAAGAGGCAGCCAGACTTATCTGTTATCTCTTTGTAAAGAACATTTTTAGCAAGGTGTCCACCAAAAATAAAAACCACGTGGTTGGATTTCCATCATTCTTGACCGATAGAGAGGGGGCACAGCTGAACTTGTACCGTGGGTATAGAGGGTTAAAGGGATAGTTAGGATCTTTTAAAGTGGGGTTGTATGAGGTACTTATCAGTGTACTACCAACAGTAGATGTCAGTCGGCACGGCCCCAGTTTGGAAAAGCAAGCTGGAGTCCAACATGAAAGCTAATCAGTGTACTGCAGAGGGGGCCGGCAACAAAACGTATTTTAGCCACCTAAAAAAGTTGACATCAATTCAAAGTGTATGTTATACCTAGAATATTTTTACTACTTAACCATGCTGTCAGACAGCATTTTCTGACAGGGAACTGAAGCAATTGTATTGCTCTCCTCAGAGCCAGACTCTGTGTGATCAAGGCAGCAGTTGACCCGCGTTCAGCGAGCTGAAATTACTGTTTCTCTCAATGGAGTCCGGTGGCTTTGACAAGAGCATAGATAGACCTCCTCGTCAGAATGGGCTGTCTGACAGAAAAGTAAAGCAGTGAAAATACTATCAAATTAGCGTACTGTTTTTTTTTTTAGGTGGCTAGATTAAATTTTGTTGCTTCCTGCATCCACAGCACTATATTGCTTAGCTTCCTTGTCAGCACTCCTGCTGCCTCTCCAAACTGGGGACGTGCCGATTGCCATCTGTATGTGATACACTGACTATGGATAAGCACCCCAAACAACGCCTCTTCCAAAGGTCCGAACTGTTCCTATAAGGTAGGCTAGCCCGGCTCTAGCTAAGGTAATAAAATTCACCTACCAGCACCTCAGCTTACTAATTAATACATTATATTTTGTGTGTTTAATCTGTACACCAAATATTTTGTTACCTTCAAACAGAGCCAGGCTGTTTTACCCTGTTTCTGCTCTTTGTGCTAAGCTAACGTAGTTGGCCTACAGTCACGAGAGTGGTGCTGTATCAGTCTTCTCACCTAACTTTCAGCAAGAAAGTGCTTCCTTGTCAAAACACTGGATTCTTTCTTTCTGCAGTGTATGTCATCAAAATACAAAAACTAAAATGAAATGGAGAAAGTCTGGCATGAAGGTTTGGATGAAATTTTATGTTCATCTAAAAACATGAGTCTCTTTCCTCCATTTTAACATGAAGTGGCTCAGACAGAGGCAGAACCTTTTCGGCATCAGTAGTTTCTTTCTACTGTACTCGTGCAATGCCTGCAGACAGAAATCAATCCAGCAGAAGCTCAGTTTCTTGGAGGAAGCTCATGGCTGGCCCAAAGGCTATAAAATTAATCCTACATATGTAGTTAGCATTAGCTTTTCACCACCACACTGGACGTCTTCTTGACACATTCTGCATCACTAGACGTTTCCATTCAACTTTTATTCAATGTAGAACAACTGGACCGCTACCTAGAGCACATCCTAAGAATTTAAACTCGTAGGAAAGCTTGAAAATCCTTTTTGTCACTTATTTTCTCAACAGATAGCCCTTTTTGTAATAATCCTGATGCATTGCTGGTTTCACATCCCAAATCCTCCAGCAGAAAAAAACCAAGGAAATCTCGTCAGCAGTTCCACAAGATGCTAATTGGTGCCGCTGTCTGCCCCACTGTGCTGCATATTTGACTGCAACTGTAAATACAAAACACACAACAACAAGAAATGTGTCACAAACTTCTCAAGCTAAATCAGAGGGATTCATTAAAGAAATGCATGGCAACATTTTTACATGTGAGCTGACGTGAAATGTAGAGGAAAAAGGGGATTTTTTTAATTGCACTTGAGAGAAAAACAAATTATTTTTCAGCAAAAAGCTGGTAACCAAGTCGCTTATAGAATCCAAATCATGTATCTCTGTTTCATACAACTACACATGCACTTTAGTTGGTTGTTACTAACTCTGTACTAGAGAGTCTAGCTGCTTGACTTGTAGTTTATTCCTAGGCTGGAAAACCCTTCAGTCACAAGAGGTCAATAATAACAGCACTTTATTGTTTTATTGAGTAAATGTCTGAAAATGTGTCCTGCAAGCACTCGTTCACTCATGATTACACACATACAGATTGAATCACACATCTCACTTGTATGCACGCACACGCGTAACAGATCTCCTGAATGCAGTCATACACAGACAAACACACACATGCTCTCTCTCTCACATTGTGTTTTCTCTGGCTTTATAATTTTCTATTTTTTTATTAATGGATCAAGCCTTGTATAGTTAAATTTTGACGTTCCATTTCGCAGCTCAACGCTCGCTGCTCGTCTTGCCTTAATGTTTTTATCTGCTCTTTGATTTAAATAAAGGTTTATGAACTCCAAGCTTGGTATGGTCATTTTTAATATGAAAAACATATTTGGAGATGTCTCATTTATTTTCAGCATGTAGTCTGCAGAGGAAGTGTCACATCATTTTAATGCTGTTTCCAAGACTTCCAGTAGAGTTTTAGCTTTAGTGCAGAAGAGGCCCGTTGATCCAATAGTATTTACACATATGGGCAAAGCATGTGCACTTTTCATAAACCTAAGGCATGTTTCTGTGTCAGGGTTAATGCTGTACCTGGCACAAAAGTTTAAGTGTAAAGAAATTCCATGCTGTACTGTAAAGCCACTGCTGAACCACCAGCGCCCTCTAGTGTGAGGTTGAAGTTTCTACTCCTGTCATATTGTTCGTTTCACCTATCACAATCCTCAGTCAGAAATACAAAGGTGAAGGAATGCATGAATGGATGCAGAGTGCAGTCCTCAGCAGAGGTCAGAAGGTCACCTTGTTCTGCTCTACATTCCCGCCATGTGACCTCCCAGATCGGTTCAGTGAGTCTCGCCATCCAGAGCAACCTCCCCAGAAAAGGGAGCCCCCATTGGGATCCTGCTGCTGCAGCGGCCCCTCTGGATCCTGCTGAGAGCCGGAGGCAGGGCCAGTGCAGGGGAGGAAGGAAGGGAAGGTAATTAGAAGGGAGAGGAGGTAAGGACAGGGGAGGGGAGGAGGGGCAGAGACAGGTGATGAAATAAAGGTGAAACAGAAGATAGATGTCAATTCAATGTTTAACTGCAAGAAGTTAGTCGCTATTTTTATTTGCTGGTTTAAAAGTGTGTGGACTTGCCTCATATCAGACAGAACTTGACAACTGGTTACACTCTGTTAACATCTCCAGTCTGACATTGCCTCCACTCTAACTGATTTCCATTGGGGAGCGGGATTCGATTTTCCCTAACCAGTCATTAGAGTTTAACGTATTCACCTGACTCTAGAGTCGTGTTAATTTGACACTGATGCTTAGCTTTGCCATGAAGTAAAAACAAACTATGATTTTTGGTGGTGTTGGGAAGATGTGGATTTAAAACAGCCTTGATATCAGCATCTATCTTGTCTTGTGCTGTCATCATTGTTGTTATTACCCCTGAGTGGTTCCAGCACACTGCATGAGAACACTTGTCCAGAGCTTGACAATGGCAGTAGTCCTGTACATGGTGCTTGTCTAACAGTTATTCAGGGTTAATTTTTGACTGCTATTTTAGATTTAGTCTTCGTCCGGAGAAGAAAATGTTTATTCGTTTTAGTCACTTTTATACTTCCACAGATACCTAATCTGAGACAACTGAAATTTGTACCCAGGCTCCTTGCAAAATCTGACTTATTGATCTCACTGAGAGCAGAGAAATAACTTGATTTAGCCTGAATTATTTCTTAATCTACAACATGTTAGTCTGGAGGTTTAAACTCATGTCTCACAGAGTTGGTGATTAAAACTAAACTTTCATCTCTGTCAGAGAAAACTCCGCTGAGTTTGGACTGTTTACTTAAAGCACAGATAACCAATCCTCCTACCTGCCTGTCAAACAGCATCAACCCGTAAATGTTCCTCAGGGTCTGAGTGGAGTCCTGTGCTGCAACTAACAAACTCCACAAATCTATTCAGCAGCTCCACCATCCACAGTCAGACACACACAGCTGCTTATTTACTGCTGAATTACAGCTCACAGCTCGCACCAATGGCTGGAGCTTAAGGTGTGAGTGCTTTTGCTGGCTAGCAAAACATCCTGGCACCAACTATTTGCTATTAAGTTTGCTAGTTCGCATTTGAAGGTCATTGTAAGCATGGCTGTTCTTGGCTTTCAGTGTCCAGTAGTCCAACACTAAAAAGTTTGTCCCATCTCGTCAATGAAAATGAAACATAGACTTTGTCTTAGTTTTTATTGTCAAGATTATTTTTAGCTTGTCATTGTTTCATTTTCATCATTTAAAAAAAACGACCTGTTATTAGTCCCCCTGCAGTGCTGATCGGATTGATTGTTTTTCAACCAAGAAAACCATTTCATGTGGCATCGTCACATGAACTGGTTTTCAGTCAACTCAGTGGAGTGGATGGATTTGAAGGTCTAGACCCAGGCAATGTGTGGACCACTGAACTCAAACAAACATAACCAGCATTACTACTGCAGGTAGTGGACTAGTGATACCATGGCAGTGTGAAAGCAGTGTTGTCAGTTGTTGGGTGTTTGATTTTATAATAATAATAATTTTAAGCTGGTTCAACTTAAAAATGGATGTTCCCCTGCTGCCTTAAAACTGTGAGCTAACTGAAGTTATGTTAAATAATTAGTTCAAAATTGTCTCATGAGTTGTGTTAAAAAAAAAAGTAAAACCAACTGAGCTTAGTTAAGTGAACTTGAAAAAACAAGTCATATAAACTTAAGATATTATGTGGAATCAGTAACTTTTAAAAATGTTTTCCCATTTATCCTCAGTTTGATGACACATTTCTGCATCTGACAGAAGGAAGTTACAGCTGCTCCTCTTGGAAACTGTTCCTGCCAGGATGAGTCTACAATCACAACAGACAGGGCAGCTGCATGTGATCTTGTTAACTTATAAACAGAAGGGAGCAGGGACTAAATTCAATACTAACACTTATCAAGGAGAGCATTATTTTTATTGTAATAAAAAAACTTCTGTTAATATATATAAATATAAATATAAATATATATATTAAACACCCACAGGAAATTCCCATCATATATGTTTTCTATAGAAGGGTCTTTGGAGAGTTTTAATTCTCAAACAATGCATGCTGGGAAGTCTGCTAATATCGTGAGCATGCTTATTTAGAAACTTAATTTAATCAGTTGAATGAACTCTCAGCTGTTGATTTGTTCATTCGTTATTTCAAATCAAAAGACTTAAAGTTTGAAGAAATCACATTTCATAGTTCAGTTCTGGAGAGGTCTAAAAATAATAACAGCACATTTTAAGCTGAAATATTTTGAAATGAATAAAACTTGTAAATGCACATTATGTCCGGTGTACATCATACAAAAAATAGGTTACATATTAGAGCGGCAAACAAATAAAGACAGTAATTTCAAATTATCAGGATTCAAACAACAAGGAAAATGATACCCTAATGAGACAGAAACTGATGCAGCATTATCCTCTGCAAGGGTGTTATTATTAGAGAATGGAAGAAGTTGTGTGGTGGCGAAGAGGCCCAGAAATGTCAGACAGTTACGCAAAACAACAATCTTGGATGGGGCAATGTGACAATTAAGGGCAGAGTGATCTAAAGCAAACATTGTGTGATACTGGGGCAGAACGAGGTGTGGTAGAACGCCAGGTATTAAGATAAAACAATGCAAGTGCTGGAAACGGCGGGAAATCACACACTTATACACATACATGGAAAGTTAAGTATGATGTTTGTCTGAGGAGGAGTGTAGGAATGTTTGGTGAACTGCTCTACAGTGCTGTCTCATTGTTGAGGCATTTAAAGTTGTAAACTGTGTCTTCAAAAAAATATCCCGCAAGGCTGCGATTTTTCCCGTTTCATAAAGAGTCTTTTTCAACAGTTGCAGGGATGCAAAATGCATTATTAAAGACTAAGGTAAGTGTCCTAAACATCCAGACCTTCAAAAAACATGCTGATTTAGGCCAGAAAAAAAATCCCATTAAATGGTGCTTGGAGGGCAAAGACCCTGAAAAATGAAGGCATATCAGTGCAAACAGACTTGAACAAAGACCAAATGACAGACAGTAAAAAGGGATATAAAACTCCCAAAAACTCTCAGAAAATTCCTCTGTAGCGAGTGTCCGGTATCCACTCGTGGAATGGACTCATGGAAATCCAAACACAACTATTTCCACCAAACAGTTGCTAAACAAGGCATTTTTGGATAATCCTCCTGGGAGGGAATTTTTTGTTCACGCATTTGCACCATGTTTTTCGGATGTTTTATAACCTGTTTTTTCTGTCTTTTGCTTGGCCTCTGACGAAAACTGTTTGCACTGTTATGCTGTCAATTTATATTGTTTCAGGGTGAACAATTCCTTTAAAGCTATACTCTATTTTCCCTAAAAATCAATGTATTGACTCATAGAAAAGTAATCCCTCTCAATCGGCACTAGAAGTGTGTAGCAGTGTATTTATCTACAGAGACTCTGCCCTTTGCCTGTATTTTATTCATTTTCTTCTTATTTTCTTATGTTTGGGACATTCCTGGGTGCAGGTGAGGTCAGGACCTTATAAAAAGGTAGCAAGAAGGTGCCAGATCACATGCAGCATGCATCCAGGAAGAAGCTACGGAAATTGCGGACATAGTGCTGAAAAACAAAAATACAATTACCAACTCCTACAATGCAGGAACCAACAATTCCTACAATTCCAAATTCAATACGGGATAAATCATCTGTACAACAGTCACTGTTCACACATGGTTGATATTTTAGCATTTAGGTATTCAGTTATTTATCGAGTCAGCCTCTCTGAGTTCTGCAGTGTTTGTAAGGTTTTCATTGAGAAGTTAACTTCATTTTGTCTCTTAAATAAAAAAAAAAGGTTTCAGTTAGTTATTAGTACCTACTTTTTGTTAATTCTATACATCTGCTTTCATATTTTAGGGGTGTTAATTTCTTGGAAGTTTAAGAAATAACTCAGCTTTAGGTTAGCATTCACACATACAAACATAGAGACAGTGTCTGTTACCTGAGTGTGAAGTGCGCACGCACACACACACACACACACACACACACACACACACACCAGGAGATGTGACATGTTGCAGAACTCCTGCTGATCTCGCACGTCTTCATATAGCTCACAGTAAGAGCTCTTTTGTCATTCCTACATTACTGCTACCACTTCCACTGTTACACCCAGCGCTAACAAGACACACATGCAGCTAGCCTCCCTCTCACACTCACACACACACACACACACACACACTCTGTCTCTCTCTGCATGGTGGTGACATATTGGATCTCACAATGCTGATGTGCTTGGCTGATCAGTGTCTCATGCTGGTAGCTATTAAAGTTTCTATCAGACATACTGAGACACAGAGCTTGATGGCAACACAGCAGTTAGATGCAGGGACACGAATGTGCAGCTTTTAAGTTAATACTTCATTATTATACAAAAGTTAGAGTTTTTACCAAGCAGTGGCTTTATATAGCAGTGCACGCATGTCGTTAAGATGTCCAACTCACAGTTCATTTTGTGTCACGCTCTCAGTCCCTCTGAATGAGTCAGAAAATCAAAAGTATATATAAATTACCTGAAGCCAATTTCAAAATCGAAAAGAAAAGAAAAGAAAAGAAAAGAAAAAGGGTAGTTCTTCTTAGCTGTGTTTTCAATCTTTACTCTAGTATTCTCAGTGTGACACTATCATCTGGTCAGTTGGCAAATAAACAAAATGGCTTCATCGTTCATTTACACTTCATGTTCTTCTTCATCATCTTTAGATGTGTGAAGGACATGAGTTTGACCTGCTTCACCGCCTTAAAGGGATAGTTCAGACCTTTTAAAGTTGGGTTTTATCCATAGTCAGTGTATCACATACAGTAAAAGTCGGTCAGCATTCTCCCAGTTTGGTATAGCAGAACACTGGAGTCTGACATGGAAACTAAGCCATGTACTGCTCTGGAGGGGTCAGCAACAAAATGTATTTTAAAAAATGTCAGTACATCATATTTAGAATATTGTCACCACTTTACCTTACTGGCAGCATTGTTGAACACAGGAGCTGCTGGTCTACCGCTGCATCCATCAGTTAGTTAGTTAGTTTGTATTATTGAGTAACTTTTGCCATTTAAAAGGGTTAGTTGGCAACAAAGTAAGACATTACCACAAACTAATCTATCAAATCAGTGGTAGACCAGCAGCTCCTGTGTTCTGTCACCCAAAATCACACTTTGTGTCAGTGGAGTCTGGTGGTTTTGATGAGAGCATAGATCGAGAACTGAAGCTGTTAATGGTCAGAATGGGCTGTCTGACAGGAAGGTAAAGCAATAAAAACATTCTCAATATAGCGCTCACTTAAACTGTTCATAGATTTCATAGATCACGGATTATTTTTAGGGTGGATTTTTTTTTTAGGTGGCTAAAATACATTTTGTTGCTGCCCCTGTCCACAGCAGTAGATTGCATAGCTTCCATTTCATGACTCCAGCTGCCTCTTCAAACTGATGTGTGCTGACACACATCTAGTGCATGTAATACACTTCAAAAAAATCTTAAGGACCCCCGTAACTGCATTTATTAAAGACCCTGGGGTGACCCATCAGGTCTGTAAAGACTGGCTAGTTTTAGTAGCAACTTTGTTTAAAGACAAGGGGCTGAGCAGAGTATGGCTGCATATTCTTAATTATGGTACTTCTAAATCTACAATAATTGATTTATTAAGTCACTCATCAAGAGGACATGGAACAAAATAAATTTTTTCCAAATTAATTTGAAATTGTGTTTCTGTGTACATTCTGGGTAAATGCGAGTCCAATATGCACTCCCTTTTAGTTCTGTTTTGGTCCTCACCAACTCCTGAAGGAAATATCTTTTTCTTTAGTTGCTAAATGCTCCACTGTGTTCACCAGCTAGTTCCTACCTTTGTCTGTCTGCTGTTTGGTGCTGAACAGGTAAGTTAAATTGGGTTTTTAGAGCTTTTTTTGCTATGCAAGCACTGGAAATGAAGGTTTGATGAGAGCAGTCAATCTAAAATTGAGCCACTGAAGTAAAAATTCAGTCCAACTCTTCCCATGTTGGGTCAAATAGGGTTCATCAGAGTTTAGCAATGAAAAAGAGAAGTCACGGAGTGGAAATAACAGAGAGCCACGACTCCTCTTTAATGACATCGGCGCGGCTGCAGGTGATTGTTGTCAGACAGGGTGTGAGAACCCCACAATGTCACTCGTCAGAGATCGAAGTGTGTTCACACCCTTTGTGGTAGCTTGCTGTGTGTGTGTGTGCACACACCTGAATGCATTTGAGTGTTTGTCTGTTGCAATTTTACAGAGTGTGGATGCATTGAAATATATGCATCTGTGTCTACAAAGATGGAGTGTGTGTGTAGGCCTCACCTGCAGGTGCCTGTACAAGTGAGAAAGCCAATTATGAGAGCTGACAGAAAAGCAGTGAAGCACCAGAGACTTTGTCACTTTCACCACAAGACTAGAGTCAGACTGAAAAAAAGTTTTGTTTTGTAGATCTCTCTCTTCCACAGATGTCAATGCATTTGACTTTACCTAAAAGATAAGTGTGGTGATATTCTATATTCATCTTACTGTAAACACATTTTGTAAAAACACAAAAATTGCCACCCTGTTTGTGGCAAGTATTTTTTTTTGTGCCCAAACCTATGAAATGTTTCCGTGTATCTGCAACTTGATAACGTGCAAATGTTTGCAGAAACGTTCATTTTTTTTGGCTACTGGGTTGACTGTGATTTGGCTAAGTATGTCCATTGCTTGTCATCGAGAGGTGCAGGTGATGGTGTGTCACCTATGTGAGAACAACAAACAACCATACCAGTTGTTTGATTTTCAGCCTCCAAATGAGGGTGTTTCTTAAGAGACTTGTCACTGTATTTCCAGCAGGGATTGTGCTTGCAAAACTGGGAGGTTTGAGCCAAAACATGATTTTATCCTTACCATAATCAATTGTTTTTTTGTGTCTTAACCCTAGCCACATCTTAAATACAGCACTGTTGAAACATAAAGTTACAAAGTATGTGCTACACAATCATGTGCAAATGTAACATATCTGTGGTTTACAGAAACCTACAATACCAACATTTTTCTCCGGTTAAGTTGGTTGGATCAATATTTTGAATGTTTTTCATGTTGCCATGGGATTTCGTAAGAAAAAAAGAAAAAAAAAATCAATACTTATTCTGGTCCTGAATAATTTAGGACATCAACTCTAAAATTTTTTAGGTTTTCAAACTCTGTGTACTGAATATTTTGATTGAGGGAGTACTTTTTGGTACACAATGATTTTTTTTTCTTGTAGAAGCAGCCTAGTGTAGCTGCGGACTGGAGACAGTAACACACACACACACACACACGTAAAAAATGAACATCACCGGAATCTTGTTCATCTTTGTCCAGTTCCACAGAGATTACAGCAACTGTTAATGAAGGACATATTGTTACTCATTCTCTTGTCTCGCCCACATTTTTCGAAAACCTACTTTAGTAAAAATTGCTGACCTCCATGCCTTCATTGCTTTATTTTTTATTTTTTTTGGGAAACATTGGGAACGTTTTGTTTTGTTATTTTTAATATCTTAGTTTCTTTGAGCTATGTTTTTTTTTGTTTTGGTTTGTATTAGTTTTGTTTGTAGAAAAACAGTCAAACAAGACAACAGCTCAGCAGTGGTGCAATTGCCAGTTAGGGCTTTTGGTTTTAGTGCGCCACCCCAAGATTTTCAGGAGCCCCATCTGGTCACCTCTGTGAAGAATATCTGGGATCACCCCTGCAACTCAGATACAATCTTCCCTTTAATGTTCACACTTTATAGCTCTTGTTGTTTTTCCTTACATGCTGACCCATCAGCATGCAAACAGACAGAACAAGATATATTTTCACACATCTGGCTTTTACAGGAGTGGTATCTGTTTATATGATGCATGCAGAGGAGGTGAAAGGAGATGTGGAGATATCTCACAGTTTTTGTCAGTGGCTAAGATAGGGGAAGTTGTTGTGATGCCACCTGCTGGTTGCATTCTAAATACTAACACTACAGCATGTGGCAAGTTGATTAGAAGTATCTCTATACAGTAATGTTTAACTGGCATCCAAACTGCAGTCTGTCACAATCAAGCAGAGGCATGCGTGTTGTAATTTTATGTGTGTTCTTCTATAATATCTCCATGAATAATAAGAAAAAAGGGTTCTTTATAGCATGTAAGTCATGAGTGCCTGCCTACGCTCTCTGTTGAAACGGATGATATTAAGATATCCAAGTGCTTACACAGATTATCCTGTAGCTTATAGGTAACAAAAATCACTCTACAGCAGCCAGCATGTGTCCATAAACAGCCAAACATCCTTCTGTGAGACATGAACACATGCTTATTCAGTCAGATAATCCAAATACACATGTAATACATTGTATGTGTAGATTTAGTAACAGTTTATTTTAGTAACATACTGAGAGTAAAATTATTAATTATTAATTAATTATTATTAAGGACAAAAATGACAACATGTATGTGAATGACTGTGTAACCTGTATATTCCAATATGTGCATTGTGAATGTGTGGACGGTAATTGAGGCTGTGGAAAAAGGGGACAGGAACCTTATAATACATTTATTATAAATAACTAAACAGGAAGGGCTCAACAACACACCTGAGCTCATCATGTATCCATGACAACAACTTATTACTCATTTGCAAAGTAATTAATTAAGACAAATTTGGAACATTTGAGTGCTGCTTGGGTGGAGAGGGACAGTATTTTTTGGTGGCATGTCATTGCATCTGAAAGTTAGCATGTTCACCTGAGTGCTGTGTTTCCATTAATATCGAACCAGAGCTGATATCCGTGACTACTGCAAAGTCATATGACCCAGGTATGAATGCAAATTGTAACCTTTCTCATTACATACAAAAGCCTGATGTAAGCGGGTGTTTGTGTTTATTTATTTTTTAAATTTTTCTTTGTGCCATGCTAAGCTAACGGGCTGTGTGCAGTAGCTACATATTTAACACATAGACATGAGTGTGGTGTCAGTTGCCTCATCTACCTCCAGCAAGAAAGCAAAAAAGCATATTTCCTACTATGTAGAACTATTCTCAGTTGATAAAATACCATCAAAACTCTAAAACAAGAAAAAGAAAAGGAATGTATAGGAACACATCCTCAGGACCAACTCGTCAAATACAGATGCTTAGTCAGTGGCCCTACACGTCAAAATATGACACTCTAGGTACCTCTCCAGCGTCAATTTTAAAGGCTGTGTCAATGTACACTTGTGACATGCATTGTCTTTTCAAATAAATTTAAGTTTTTCACTGGAAATGTACAGTTTATGCTCATTAAATGCATACAGTCTCTTTTCAAAATAAACCTAAAACGCTAGTTAAAAAACTTGGTTTGGCTTAAAACAGGTATATTAATAACTAATGTAATGTGACTTCACATGACATCACTCGAATTTATGCTACACATACTACCACACTACGTTGTCATTAAAATAACTGGACCAACTTTGGGTTTCATGCGGGACACAGACAGCAGTCTCCCCTGGGTGAAAGTCTTGAGTTTCTTTGACCCATCCACCTTAAGGGGAGGGGAAGAGCAGTGAGGAAAGACTGCTGTAGATTGAGAAATTTATCCTAAATGTATAAATTATTGAGTCTTTAAAAAAAACTTTTAATAAATTGTTTTTACCCTGAATGCTTTGCAGCCTTCTTTTAAGATCATATGAATCAAAAGAGATGGAACACAAACACGACCCTGACTATTCACATTGTGGTTTGATTATTAGTGTTTGTTGCTGGCAGAAGAAACAGCCAAATATGTCAATATAAACAAAGAACATGGCAAGTTAAAAAGAACAGTCCATTCATACTTCATATCTCTTCTTCAGGATGTAAACAGTTAAATTATTGTACTAAGCAGTGCAGAAGGTGAGGGTGATGGGGTAGGGGTGATGGGTGAGGCAAGTGAAGGGGGTGGAGAGTCAGTGTGGGGAGCAGGGTGGGAAAGGGGGCGTTGCTGGTATCATGGGACTTGTGATGAATAGCTGACACAGGACTACAGGGACCTGAGCACTGTCAAACTGTCATAGCACTCCCACGCACACACACTGGGAATGCCAATTAGATGTGTGTGTGTGTGTGTGTGTGTGCGTGCGTGTGTGTGTGTGCGTGTGTGTGCGTGCGTGTGTGTGTGCATTGAGACCGATGTACTCACGAGTTGGAACTGTTCTTGTGCCACTGCCAACATGACTGAGGAGACCCAGAGTCAGTTATCAGGAAGTGAATCCTTTTCACTATACAAACTGAAAATCTTTTAGAAAACACATATCCCATATGTGGTAATGTATGAAATGTTTTGTGTCTTAAAAAAAAAAGAAAAGTGCTCCACTCCACAAGAACAAGTGGGTTTAACTTCAGATATGTAATTTAGGTGCAACTCCAGCCCCCTCTCTTGCAGCAACCTATATTTCTTCACACTGTACACACTGTAGAAATGGAGCAGACATCAGCCTGGCTTATGATTTTTCAAATCCTAACTGATGCTGAAAGTGTGAGAGAACCCACACGTATTGAAATATTTAGATGAACTTAACAGTTGTGTTCCTATAGTGTGTGAAAATTGTTTGCAATGAAATGGAATTTAAGAGTAAAAAAATGGCTGTTAGTTTTTGCACTATTTTTTTTTGCAGGAAATTAACAAAGAAAAAATTAAAAATGTTTGAATTCAAGGAGACATTATAAACATGGACTGAATATGACATGTGAGCTGGAGGTGAGTAAATTCTGAGTTGTATCTCATTTGATATTGCATGAAAACCCCCTGGGATCTGCAGGATGGCCGGCGGTCCCCTGGGTTACCCCCAACACAACAGGATACCAGATCCTAAATACTGAACATGTTTATTCCTTGTTATTTGAAATCAGTGTGACCAGGATGGAGTTGTGGTATAGTGGAAGGTATACGCAGGTTTACAGGGTATACCCACGTTTTTTCTGGCCATTTACAGTATACCTACTAATCAGCCAAAAATACCCACTTCCTATATCAATAACCTGCCTATCTACTTAGTAGTACACCAATCTCAACAACTACCACTACACCACTAGATTTGAGAATGTGAAAAACACTGTCAACATACCCCTCACTCAGGATTGCAGCAGTATACTGGTTTCAAGGTAAAACATGGTTTTAAAATGGATGTTTATCATATTGTGTACATTTGTTATGAAAAAAAAAAAAAAAAAAGCCTAGGCGCCAGACGCGGGGTTGGTCACGCAAGCATGACCAACCCCGCCAGATGCAGGGGTTGGGTGCAGGAAGGCCGCTCAGTTGGCCAGCCTGCTGCCAGGCCACATACGACATCACCCTGGCTGGGTAAGGCGTGCCCCAGCATGGGGCATGGAATTACATGGCCTACTGTGTGGTGGCACTCAGCACGTTACCCAAAGGAGGTGCCAGCAGCCACATTCAGGCAGTAAAATCTGGCAGATGTGGATGGACTTGACCACGTAGCAGCTTCACAGACCTCAGAGAGGGTGGCACCATGCCACAAGGCCCACGAGGTGGCTACATCTCATGTTGAGTGTGCCCACGCACCCACTGGTACTGGCATGCCCCCCCATCTGTAAGCCTGCTGAATTGTCTCCGCGACCCAATGAGACAGCCTAGATAGTTGGTCTGTCTTTCTAAATGCTGCAGTGCGCCCGACATAGACCTTAATGGCTCTTACAGGACTGAGTTTTGAGTCTTTTTGACCCTCACGACCCTCGGGAGGGGTTGTAGGGTTGCAACTCCACCGACTGATTTAAATGAAAGTCTGTGAATACTTTTTGCAGGAATGCAGGGTTTGGACACAATATGACGCTAGTGGAATTCTGCAGGAAACAACAGCTCTTATCCACTGACAGAGCGTGTAGAATCCCCACTTTAAAAGACAGCCACTTAATGCTGACTGACTCCAGAGGCTCAAAAGGTTCCTGCTGCATGGCAGCAAACAGTTGACCCAGGTCCCACGATGGAATGGCCGGCCTCCTGATGCGCAGTACAAGCCTCTGCACACTCTTCAGGTACTGAGAGATGAGGCTGCAGTCACCATCTGCCTATAATCCCCTGTACAAGCAGCCTTGATAGCTGCCATCATGCCTCTAATGGTTGATTTTCCTGCCTCAAGCAGCTCCTGCAGGTTGAAGTGCAGCCCTCCTAGACAGTGCCCGAGCACTCTGCATGGTCTAAATCCCAAGCCTAGCTGACCAGCCCTCTCAAGGGGCCAGGCCCAAAGTTTGAGCCCCTGTGGAAAGAGATGAGCAGGGCCCCCTGCACCTGACTCAGACTGGTCCCGCCGGACAGGGAGCTCCCATGGCCTCCTCGCCACCTCTGAGAACCATGTCATGTGGGGCCAGTCTGGGGCCACCAGGATCAGCTGCACGTCCTCCTTTCGAACTCTTTGCAGCAGATATGGGCGGAGAGTGAACGGGGGAAATGCATACAGCAGGCCTTGAGGCCACTGGTGTGTCATAGCATCGACACCTGGGGGGGGGGGTCCCACCCCATGGAAAAGAACAGTGGGCAATGGAGAGGCCCAAGTCCTGGGCCTCTCCAGGACTGGTTCACCCATCCGGTTCGCCAATCCGGGCACGTGCATGGCCCTGACGGACAGGAACCATGTCCATGCCCAGGTCCACAGCCTGTGTGCTATTCTGCAGAGGTCTGGGGAGCCCAGTCCCCTTGCCTTGACAGATCTTATTAGCACGTGATGGCCTTGCAGACTCGGGATAAAGTGCTGGAGGGCCATGTGAGCAATTCTATGCTGGCCCTTTCAGGGGTGCTCCAGACCCAACTGGTGCACCTGCTGTCACGGAGTGTGCCCCCTCCAGGGACGCATCCATAGAGAGCATCTGGCAACGCAATACCGGACCAAGTATACTTCCCCTCGAGATGTTGGCTGGGTCCTGCCAACACCTGAGGTGTGAAGAGATGCCTCTGGACTGGTTGTATGTGTAGGAAAGCCAATGGCACCACTTGTACTGAGGCTGCCATAAGACCTAAAAGGCAGCGATACAGCTGCCACATGGCCCTGCCACCCAGCCGAAAATGAGAGTCAGCTCCTGATTGAAACCTGCCTCTCCTGTGACAGCATCACCAACCCTGCTCTGGCATCCAGCCACATGCCTAGAAACTAGGTGGCCTGTGCAGGCTGGAGACTGCACTTTTTCTCGTTGATGTGCAGACCCTGAATGTGATCCAACAGCACAGACACATGATGGAGGCACAGCTCCTTTGTCTGTGCACATATTAGCCAGTCACCTAAATAATTCAGTATCCTGAGACCCTGCTGCCGTAGAGGCCCCAAGACTGCATCCATGCACCTGGTGGGGTGCCAGTGAGATGCCAAAAGGGAGGATACAGAACTTGAAGGTTTTTCCCTTGAAGGCATACCTGAGAAACCTCCTGTTCCCCTCCCAGATTGGAATTTGAAAATAGGCGTCCTTGAGGACGACGGTTGCAAACCAGTCGCCTACCTGGACAGCCTGCTTGACCCTGGGTACGGTCAACATTTTTTTTTCACTTCAGGGGCCTAAAGAACTTGTTCAGCCCTTGAGGTCTAAGACAGGCCTGAGCATCCCATCCTGCTTTGAAACCAGAAAATAGCAGGAATAACACCCTGCCTGCTGATCTTCTTCCTTCATTTCCCTGATAGCTGACTTGGCCGTGAGAATGAAGATTTCCAAGTGCAAGACCTTCCTGTGCTGGTAGTAGTAGTGCTGGCTAATTGTTTCACTCCTTATTGTAAAAAAGAAGAAATGGCGTTTAGCTATCCTCAAGAGGGACCGGCGAAGACCAGTTCTCCAACCTAAACAAAGATAAGTGGACAAAATGCTAAACTCCTCTCTATTTTTAGTTTCTGCTCCCACATCGACTCAGCCAGGTGGAAATCAATGAATCAGTGGGTGCATGCGCAAGGTGGGGCTTTTACAGCCTGGCGCATGCCGGCCACGTAAAGTGGTGTGTCTTAAAGATAATTAATCTTCCATGTCGATTACCCCAGATGGGGATAATTCCCATAGTTATGATATAACTACTGGGTGTGGCAATAATCTTGATACAAAGAAATATGAGAGCACTAGCTCAAATTGCTGCAGGACTTGGAGGGAGCCAGGGTCACAATCTGTGTTCATATCCCAAGAACAGGTTAAACAGAGAAAACAGTAAATAAAGTTAAATAAAGTGAGCATGCACAGCTATAAAAAGCTCTGCAACTGTAATTTAAACAAATTATACTGTTTCTTTTTTAATTATATCACTTCAAATTCTTACAATTTTTCCCATTCAGACATAAGTGTGCTATGCACTGTCACACCACGAAAGCTGTGATCGTGGAGGTGGGTTGAGGATTGTGAAGGTCACTGTTGATTTTAATGTTCAAGTTACTGACACTGCCATCCACTTGTTTTACAAGTGCCAAAATAATAAAAATACAAAAAAACCAACAAAAAAAACTGTATCAATACCAGATACAGTAACTCAAGTTCCTTTAGGAAGCTGGTCAGTAAGAGAGGAGGTTGTAAAACTGGACCTTTCTGTATGTCATAACTGTAGAATATGAAAAAGTTATTATCCATTTGAAAGCATAAAATACAGTCACATATTCAGGGTTTGATTAAAGGTTTCATGCAGTAATTAACAGTTCATAACTAATGGGTCTGTGGGATGCCGCACATCACACAATTCTATTTAAAGGGACAACGTGCACAAGGTCTCACATCTTCACCTTTGTGTTTTCACATCTGTTCACTTCTGTGGAGCGAATTAATTAAACAGAAATAAATGTGCAGCAATTGTAGTGTAAAAATTAATCCCTAATCCAGTAAAAGTGATATACTGCATAAATTGATCAAGAACAAAACCATATAACCATCATATAACCATGTTTTATGCATAAGTTCTTATAAAACTGAGTGAGATGCATCTATATGTGTTAAAACACAGTCATACATAACAAAGTATTCACACTGTCATACATAACAAAGTATTCATAATATGAGTTCACATTGTATCCATACGCTAAAGAACACACACATTCAAAGATAACCTATCGTGCTCTGTATAATGATAACACACATATGCTCAAATGCTTGTATTACCTGATGCGCATTAAAGGATTATATTGCATGAAGGCATAAGGGACCCCAAGTTCCATATGTTTTTTAAAAATAGTGTAAACCTGAGTTCCAACCTAATGGTGGGAGAGTTTGGGGATTTGCAGGCCGGGGGAAACAGATACACCATTAAGACATGCCTGGGCATGTTCGGGCATGTCTGGACAAAGGCGAAAAGGCCGGCCACCAATAGTTTTGGGCTCAGGTAGGAAGGGCTAAAGAAAGAAGGTGGAGATTCTTCTGAATCTTCACCAGAATAAAAGGGAGAGCTCAGAAAGTGAAACTTCAGTCCTGCTCCGGAGCTTGACTCGATGAGTTGTATGTGTTGAAGCTTGTGAACACATTAAACTCGATTGCATCGGACTCTGCCTGTCTCCAGTGTTTCTTTGAGTATTACTTGGCTGAATCCAAGGTACCAGATCGACATCAAAGGGCAACTGAGAAGTCAAGTGGAGGACAAGGTCGGGAGCCTACAGGCCCAATTCCAGGCACCGATTTTTGCCTCTATACAATACAGCAGATGACTACAAATTAAAACACACACACACACACACACACAGACACACACAGACACACACAGACACACACACACACACACACACACACCTCTTACAAACCATGTTTTCCTGCCAGTGGATAAGATTTGAGGAGGATGAAGTGAAGTGGTGGCCGCTGCTGTCTGTAAACATTTTACTGAAGGCCCAGCAGATGGCAGAATTGCACCTCACACTGCAGCATGGAGACTTCAAACACAGAGGGCAGTCAGAACATGACTCAAATACTGGAACTCAGAAATAAGTGCTGTTTGATTGATTTTTTCCTCCCAGATGCCCACTGTCCTCCTTAAAGGAAGACCCACAGAGTGCGGGTTAATCTGAGCCCAGTTTCACTCGTTTTAACTAAATCTGGTTGGCACCATTGTCGGCCCTGTCTGTCTTCATTCTTGCCTTCGCCCATCTGCTGTTGCTTGTCTTCGTCCATTCATCATTCATAGGACCAGATATGCAGCTTCCTCTCCCTCCATCATCCATCTCTCCCTGTAATTTCACGTCTGTATCATCCGTTGGTCTGTCTTTCATTCTACTGTGTTTCCCCTCACAAACCATGACTTTGCATAGGAAATTGGGGATTCTCAATCAAGAAAAAACAAACAAACAAACAAACAAACAAACAAACAAACAAAAACAGGAAAAATCTTTAAAAATATGGAGAATAATTAAGACAAAAGCCACTTTTACTAGACAGTGAAAGTATGATGGTGTGTGTGTACAATACACAAAGGTGTAGATTTCAGGTCAGGGGGGAGCACAGGGCACATGTCCCCCTCAATATGTAGAACATATGCATTTGTCTCCCCCAATAAAAACATGTAATTAAATAACTTTTGTTTAACAAAATCAATGACATTTATCCCATAAAGTGATGAAGAAAAGACACAAATTGCTGCATAAAAATTCACCAGAATGAAGGAAATTAGGTTCTCAAAATTTTCTGGCAGAGGACCCCCCAGACCCGTCTATTTCATATGTGTCCCCCCAATGTTGACACAAAACCTACACCCTTGAATTTGCATGTGTGTGTGTGTGTGTGTGTGTGTGTGTGTGTTTAAATAAGAATTATTAAAACTTGTACAGCAATAATTTTAACAAATTAATTATATTTTCAAAGAAATGTTTTATTTATGTTAAAAGGGCTTCAACTTCATTTGCAGTTTCGCACAAGATATAATTTAACAGAATATCCTACATTTCCATCTATACATACTGTAATTTGACAAGTACATGAACATGCATTTTTTTATTCTATAATTAACTCCTCACAAAACTAATTATGTCTTAACTGAAAAATATTATTTGAATGTAGGGATGCAGAAAAAAATAGAGAACAACAGGTAAAGACAGAAAAACATGCAGGAAGGAGCAGAGAGAAATAAAGGAGGAGAGGAAATTAACACAAAAGAGTGAAATGAGGAATAATAAACAAAGAGGGAACAAAAGGGGGGTGGTGGAGAAAGAGAGACAGAGAGAGAGAGAGAGAGAGAGAGAGAGAGAGAGAGAGAGAGAGAGAGAGAGCTGTCTGTGGGTTGAAAAGACGTGGGCTGTTATTTTATTTCCTCTGTGGGTACACAACAACAGTGCTGTCTGTCTGAGGTGCTGACACAGCAGAAGTATGAGGAGACATTTCACACACACACACACAAACACACACACACACACACTGACAAGTACACATGCATGCACGCACGCTTACACAACAGACGAAAGCACGCTTTCACACACAAACTTGTGTGTCTGTATCCATCTCTGCAAGTACAGAAAGCAGTCGTGCTGATTTACATGTGTGTGTTTCCATGTATATTCCTCAGTATGCACATGGTCACACACATGTCCGCAGCACTGTTGGTGTGTATCAAAATGTTAATATCCACTAAAAATCTGTGCTTAAAATCTTCCCCTGACAGTGACATCGTGTGTGTGTGTGTGTGTGTGTGTGTCTGTCCCTGGAGCCTTGCGGTGATCTGGGTTTAATTTGACCAGTCAGGCGGTCGAAGTAAGGGCCTCAGCAAATATGTGTGTGTGTGTGTGTGGGCTGACCTTAGTGTTGAGGTGAGGCAGAGATCAATGCCGAGGCAAACAGAAAGGTTGAGACAAAACTCACCACCATCTCTATCGCTCACCCCTCCGTCTCTTTTTAGCTCTCCTTCCTTCATTGAGCTTTCGGCAAACCGTTCCTCTTTCTGTGACATTAGGTGTGTGTGTGTGTGTGTGTGAGAGAGTGAGAATCAGTAGAGAGGAGAGCTTAAGTGATCGCAAGCTGATAACCACAGTTGAGTCTCAGCCGCACCCTGACCGACCGACTGAACAACAGGTTTCCAGCCAAAACAAAGTAAGGTTAGCTGTCCATCTCTCTCTCTCTCTCTCTCTCTCTCTCTCTCTCTCTCTCTCTCTCTCTCTCTCACACACACACACACACACACACACACCACACACATACACACACCACACACGCGCACGCACACACACACACACACACCCACACACAGATGAGGCAAGTAACACACATGAAAAGACACAAATGTAATCCTAAATATGGCAACCTCTGAGCCACTGTGACAGTCTGGTTGCCTGAAGAAAATGTGACATTGTACATTTCTGCAAAACACAGATAGGTTACATTTGCACATTTCACACATATCAATGTTTCTATAGCCATGTAATGCAATTGGTGACTTTGTCATCGGGAAGTGGAAGAAATGGCGGATGGCATGTCAGGTCAACCACTGTTTGACACCAATAAACAATAAAACCAGCAGTAATTTAGTGAGTAATTACTGTTTTTCATCAGCTTTTCTGGCAAACTGTTCCTGTTTTTCTAGCCGCGTTTTTAGTGATCCATTGCTGTCTATCCAGTGGCCATTTTAGCAACCCATCACTCTTTTTTGTGGCCTTTTTAGCTACTTGTTGCTGTTTATCCAGTGGCTTTTGAGCTAGCTGTTGCTATTTTTCCAGAAACTTTTTCAGTGCCCCCTCACTGTTTTCCAGCGTTTTTTTTTTTTTTTTTTTGCAACCTCATACTATTTTTCCTGTGGCTTTTTAAGCACCAAACACTGGTGTTTTGTACTGACCTGTCACTATGTGTCAGTGTTGCCAGATATACGATGCCGCTGCTACAGCATTCAGTTGCTGTCGGACATTACAGTTCTGAAAAATCATGCCAAAGGAAATAAACACACATACAACATAAAGTCTCTGGCTCCAAATCAAACCTCCATTGCCCAGTTTTTGGAACAAACAAATGAAAAAGCAAAAATGGAAAAGGCGGTCAAACAGCCGAAATTAAGCTAGCAGGATTTCTGACTATGCACTGTCCTAGCATGTGATTTTTCAAAATGTTTTGGTACATACGATAATTTGGGTCAAAATACGATAATTTTAACGCGACAGTATGATATTTCTTCATTTCCCATCAGGCAACACTGCTATGTGTCCAGGTTCTTTTTAGGCACCAAACGTGGGTTTATTTGAGCAAGCCGTTACTGTTTTTCCAGCAGCTTTTTAGTGACCCATTGCTGTTTATCAAGTGATCAAGTGGGCATTTTAGCAACCTGTTACTGTTTTTCAGCAGATTTTTTAGCTACCTGTTGCTGTTTTTCCTGAAACTTTTCTTAGCCACCCATTGCTGACTACTTACACTGGCTTTCATGTGGGTTAAAATGTGTGTGCGCGTGTTATTGTGCCTAGATGTATGCATCTGTTTGTCTACATGCATATATGTGTGTGTGTGTGTGTGTGTGTGTGTGTGTGTGTGTGTGTGAATCGAAATTGAGAGTGTGTATGTTGTGACCCACCAGACAATAGTTATATCCATCCAGTGGTTTTTTAATTGGCTGGCCACTCATTACTAACAAGATAAGTATGGATCCTTTTGTTCTCCGTAGGTTTATGTATGAGTCTGTTGTGCATGCACATGGTGAGTGTGTGTTTGTGTGTTCGTGAGTGAGAGAAAGACAGCAACAGTGATTTCTCTTGATCTCTTCATTTGTGTATGTACAGTAAGTGTGTTGGTGTGTTCAGTTTTAAAAGAGAATGACAGTGGCAGTAGTGTGTGTTCGTGTGTGTGTGCGTGGATGGTACAAGGTCACACCTCAGGGTTTCTGTGCTGACACACACACACCTGTGGTGCGCTCTCTGATCATGTGACTAGCTGTCATGGTAACTGTCACCAAGCACAGTGATTGATCAAAGAGTTGCGTGACAGGAGGGGAGAGAACAAACATACACTCTCTGTCTTTTTCTTACACATAGGCACACAGATGATGACAGTGTGGCACAACGCGAGCTTAGGAAAACAATTTAATTGTGTTACCTCCATATACTCAGCATATAAACAGTTTATATTCCTGTTAGTTTTTAGTCATGCTAGCAGCGTGCCTCTAGGAATGAAAATGTCCATCTGTCAGTCGTGGGGTTGGTTGGTCCATCTCTTTGGTCCAGACTGAAGAACTACTGGATGGATTGCCATGAAATTTGGTAGAGATATCCATGGTGTCTAAAGGATGACTCCTACTGACAAGATCCTCTGACTTTTCTGTTTGTACAAACATTCATGGTTCCAAGATGATGAATCCTACTGACTTACTAATGGCATCCCCGTCAGTTTTGATCACAAAATACTATAAACATATCAGCTAGTTACAGTAGCCATAGGCTTTGCAAAGAGTTTTCCCCAATTCTGTATTCCCATTTCAACATTTTGCTTCAAACAATCTCCTCAGTGTTACTCCACACAGAAACACAGGACTCTCCTGGATTATGTAACAACCCTATAGGTTTACGTTTACGTTATCAGTTTTAATGATCTTAACTTTGTTTGTTTTTGCATGCAGGATGGATCTAAATACTACTCAGTGCATGAAAGTGCCAAAAGAGCCTATTAAGTCAACTTGCTCATAACTTTGTTGAACTGAATGCATCATGACCATTGTTCACTCTCATGACGGTTAACCACACTCGTTTTGCGGCACCCTAGGGATTTACATTGCCTACCACACCAACACAAGCAATTTTTTGCCTTCTCTCCATCTGATTGGCTAGTAGTTGTTGCCATTATTGGTTGGATTGGTTGAGTTTACGCAAGAAGAGTGAGCCAATCAGAGGCAGAGTAAGAAACAGTAGGGTGGGTCATGCCTTAGCCATCTGAGGAAAAAAGCTTGCCACTGGTACTGCCAAAGCCAGTTTATACAGATGTTTGAATGACCTTTTTTTTTTTTTAGAACTCAATAAGAAAAAAAATCATACAACTGTGCCATAAAATAACAAGTCTGAACATCAGCCACATCAGCAACGAATCTGAGAAGACACACTGAGTTGAAGCATCTGACCATTGCAGAACATATGAACATAAACTAGATCATTCTGGGGGACTGTAAACTGTGAAAATTCAAATAATCAACAATGAATGAGAACTAGTTCATTTAAATCTGTGTAAACTGAACTTTGGGCTAGGGTACTCATAAACCTCGGTAGCTTATGTAGCTTATAAGCCCATTTATCATCAGTTTTCTTTTAAACTTCTAAAGCGTCTAAAGCTTAAAGGGACGCACCACCCAGATTAAGAACTCCAACATATTTCCATGGCCTAGGAAAGTTCAAACAATATTTGTGAACATGAGCTGCTCTCTCACAAAGCCAGAAACTAGAGAAGTAACTGTAAAACTTGTCATGTCTTAGGGTATAAAGTCTGAAGCTTCTCTATAGACAATGAATTAGAGACTGATTTTGCAGAAGCAACAGAATGTTTGTTTTCTTTTTACATCCAAATCAGCTTCATTCTATTTTAGTGTTATTAGCTCTGAAACAGAAAATGTTCCCATATTCACTCCCCTGAGTGTCATCTGGAACATCTTTCACCATTTATTTTCAGTGGAGCAGCTCCAGACTTTATATCCTATGACATCACAAATTTGAGTTGTAGTTTTGGATTTGGGAGAGAGTTGTTTATGTTTACTAATATTTCTGGACTGTTTTAGTCAATAGTAATAATATGTATGAAACTTTAAAATGGGCGTACTTCCCCTTTAATGTATGGTTGGTGGCTCCACACAGAGTTGTGTGATATTATCAGCAATATAAAGTGTCACAGGGCAGAGCTGTCATAATTGTTGTGTACTTGTGGAATTCTGTAATCTTGAAGGCAATAACAAAGACCGGTGAGCAGCATGATTAGATTGTTTGTTGCCATGGTAACACTTATCATATCTTTGAACAAGTCTGTCAGAAAAGGTAAGAATGATGTCACACACTACACTTAACTTTTCCATGAGTGAAACAGTAGCTGGACTAAAAATGTAAAAAAAAAAGTATCTTCTGTTTTCTTGACATCATAACATCAACTAGACCTTTAACAGACTTCGAGAAACATGCTGTATTGTGTTTTAACATAAAAGACTTACCAAATTCTCCATATGCTCACTTTCTTAACAGATTGAGTGAAGTGGTTGCCTCTGCATGAGAATGATGTTATAACTTCTAATCTCACCCCCTTCAGTTATGTAATTTAAAACTAAATCAACAATGACAAAAATCTATACTTGGGGGAAAATACTGCAATGTGTGTTTATTTAGGACAACTACTGCAGGAAAAGGCTTGTTGCAGATCCCAGACCAGAGGGCAGATAGGCTGATAATAATATCCTGTGAGACAGAGAAGCATTATCTGCTGTCAGACAGGCCACCATGCACAGTCTGTTGAGGTATAAAGCACACAGTCAACATCTAGTGTCCATAACTTAAGCATATTTAGCATTTTTCTGCTTAGCTCAAAGAAGAAAACATGTTTTGCATTATAGTGCTATTAGAGCTAAGCAAAAACTGTCTTATAACATTTTAAATTAACAGTCAGAAGGAAGGTCTTAGTGTTTCACAACAAGTAATTGTGAAAGAGCTCTTTGATTTTGACCACATCATTACAGCAAACTACACCTCAGAGTTTTATTTACTCAGCAAATGAGACTAGTGCATACTTAAAATGCACTTCTTAGTCCCAAAAACATTCAGTCAGCATCATTATATTTTATGTTTATGTTGTGGATTAGTTGAAGAAACTACCCTGCTACAGTAAGCTGGAATGATGAGAATTAAATGTGTTTAGAGCCGTCAGTCATCCCTGAATAATGGCTATACCCATACTGCAAATGTACACAATAAAATTACATACACAAATAAAACCATTTTAAGGGCATTGCACCCTCATAGCAAGTTGTTCAGATGGACATAAACTATATTGCGTTTTTATGGCATCTTTTATGTCTGGTTAATTGGTTATTCATATTTCAGCCTTCGAAGTAATTGTAATGTAACAACCCAATTATAGGAAAACAGCTGAGTTTTCTGTCCTGGTACCACATGGGTGTGTCTTTACTCATAGTTTCACAGTTGATATTACATGTGCATTAACAGTTTGATCACATTAGGGGAGCGTGGGATAAGATGAGCCAATACTTACTTATATGTTGTTCACTCGGCAAGGAAATATAAGACAGAAGTACAATCAAACATCTACTCTTATTTCAAGATGTCTCCTATCAACTGATATTATAAGAATGCATCTACAACAAAGGGCTCTGTAAATATAACTGAGAAAAAGAAATTAATGTGGCTAAACTTGCCACAGGTTAAAGTGAAGTTGATCCAAGTTGTTGGGTATGTTGAGCCAACTGGGGATAAACTGACCATAATTCAGAGAAGTCATTAACCTCTTTTGAAAAAGTAATTTAATAATACATTTTCCTTTTCCAAATGTTCATATTTTTTTTCTTAAAGCTTACTTAAACAACATAAAACCAAGTGAATAATGTTTAATATTCCAAATCATTTAATGTTCGCCACTGGTTTAACAGTTTTGAACAGTTCTGTTACACAAGGTTAGTCATCCAAATTAAAAGGACAGCCAGGCTAGTTTTGAGAAAGAAATGAGGTTAATGAAGAAAAAGTTAGAAATCTGCTAGCACTGTCACATTTAACAAAACAAATTAAGAGTTTGCCAGAAAAAACATTACAAAGAGAAATGTTAGTGTAACAGGGTGATTCCCATAGTCCTCCCATGTACACCCGCACAGCCCCTGCCAAGCCATTTTTACCTGGCTGGTCACTACCACCTCACACATCACTTCCTGTTCTGCTTAGCTTTCACTTTCCATGTAAGGATGATGCCAACACTGCAACACAGTTGAGTTAATTGTCATAGCAATCAGACTTTAAATACCCTGTGGGGCACACACTACCTACCACTACTGCGTGGTGGCTGCTGTCTCCAATGCTGTTCACCTGGCAGATAGGGAGTTTGAATTCCTATTCAAATTCCACAAAACCCCAGCACTGAGACTTTGTCGAGTAGCAGATTGAGCATTTGAAGTAGCAGACTGAGCGTTTGGAGTGGCAGATCACGTTTCTGGAGTTGCAGGAGATGGGTAAATCCCACCTGTGGAGGTGTCCAGTGAGGCGGCTTGCAGTGGTGTGGCTAGAAAAGAGGATAGTTTTATTATTTAGTTAGCTAATTTTGTGTTTTGTTTTGCCCATGGTGTTTCTTTGTTATCATCGTCATTATTATTATTATTATTGCTAATCTTGTCCATTATGGTTAAGTGTGTATATTTTTTTAGCTTATTCTGTGGTGTTCATTTCTGTTAGATTTGTGAGGCGGACCCACTGTGCCTTTTGATCCAGGATGCTTTAATGCTGTTTCTGTGCTCATTGATTTAGTAATATTATCCAGGCTGTACTGTCGCTGTGGCTGGTGACTCAGTTTTCTGTGCACCTGCAATGACAGTGTGTATGTGCGCATAATTTAAGGAGAGCATGTGGTGAAGTAGAAATGGATAAAAACTAGTTCACATGCAGTCAGCCTGTTTTATTAATAAATCCCTTTTTTTGGTAGAGTAATCACTTCTTTTTCCCTCACTATAGTTGCCCAGCAGCAACATACTGTAGCTTCTTTGGACCTTGATATTGCTGTTTTAAATCTGAGAATCTGGTTTTGCATTTTATTCAATTCTATAACAATAAATCTACTATTTTATAGCCACTCTTACCTTTTTTATAAAATAAAAAAAATAAATGTTTGTACAATTGCACTTGAAGCCATGTCTCTGTTTAACTTACTTTACACCTATGTGTGTGTTGACCTGTAGATAATAATAGATCTTGGGGAACCTGGGTGAAGGGTAGTTTCACAAATCCCTTTCCTCCAGTAGGGCGGATGCCATAAAATTTTTAAACCAATCTCAACATTAAAGAACATAATCAGTTCTGTGAATATACTGTATTTAACTACATGAGATATGTTAGCATTACCGTACTTGCTAAAACCCAGTTATTGGAGACAGCAATGTTGTTTCTTTCTGACATTTCTAATGCCGGTTCAAAGCATTTCTTTGGAGTAAGGCCAAAGAAACAAGCCAGCCTTTTTGATGTTGTCTGCAAGCTCCGTCTCTCCTGCACCTCCTCTGTGAAGACCCTCTTCCACTGTTCCACTGTACCTCACTGTTTGTACTTCCTTTACACCCTTATTTTTTTATTTACCTCCTCAGGGTTGACCTGTCCATAATCTTGTCTTTTGCCACTGATCTGACATTTCACCGCTGACATCATTGGCTGCTCTGTCCGTCTTTACAAGGGGTGTTGGTTCTTCTCATGTAGGTTCTCGGTATGATAGCTTCTACAATGTTTAACATGCAATCAATCAAAGCAGTTGTGTGATACGGTGTTGAAACACCATTTTATACTTCAGAGACTTTATTTAACTTCAGTCCTTTATGGTAGAGTGAGATGGACCACCGGCTTAATTCACCCCATTTGGCATACTTTGCTCCATAGCTGCCATTTCGGAAAAAACAAAAACAAAAACAAAAAAAAAAAAGCCCAGTTTAGCAATTCTAGGCTAATCTTTGGCTAAATGAGTCAAGCAGTTTTATACTTTAGTAAATCACTCACATATATGATACACATTTGAGGACCTGGATAAATTTGCTTTGACAGAACAGTTGTTTTACCTGACATGCTGAAAATTCACTTTGACAGGCAAAAAACTGTTTTTATGTGTAAATATATACTTATGATAATACCATGTGCCTTTCTCCATCACAGCTAGGTACAAAAGATAGGTGCTTCCTGAATTTATGGTCACATGATAACAAATGTGCACAGTTGCCTAGGAAGTTGGGGGTTGTGTCAACTTACCCACTGGCTCATCTCACCCCATTCTCCTCTACCACACATAACTGAAAGGCTGCAGGGACACAGATTGAATGAACAAGAGGAATAACCAAATTGAAAAAAATGACAAAACTGGACTGGTGGTGTAAAAGTTAGAATCAATTGTGGAATTTTTGGAATGAGCAAACTTTGATTAAATAAAATGATAAAACATACCACTGAAACATCCCAAATGATGGAAATCATTTTCTATAACTGGTTGAATAGAATATGAGTCACAAATGATTTGAATAAGATGAACAACTGTTAGTCACATGATAAGAGAGTGAACCACAGGTGAGACCTTGTCTCCCACACACACACACACACACACACACACACACACACACAGTGCACCACTAACATTAACCCTCTGAGTCTGAGTTTTTTGATTAGAAACTGGACTGGTGTATTCAGACAGATGAAGGGTGTTGATTAAATGATGTGGGTACGTGTGTGTATCATTGTGTGTGTATTCCTGTGTGGCAGCTGATAAACCGCAATGCTAGAGGCACAACTACCTGATCTAAACTGCACTATACCACAGTCACACACAGACAGTTAGAAAAAAGAGCACTGAATAACCAAATAACTACAGTATTTGGAAATTAAACAAACAAAAAACATTTGCATGCATTTTTGAGCTGTAATTTTTAATGTATGTTGGCTGTCTGCTGCCTCTACATTATGACCTCTCTCTGTAAAAGTTATTCCAGGTTTACTTCATAATCTGAATCCCTACAGTATTTATCAATCATGATGATGTGGGAAACCACGTAAGTGTTACAGGCACTGAGGTAACAGCATTTAATCAACCAAGGATGCGACTCCTGTCTTCTCCAGGACTGAGCTTTAGAGTTAGTACATACCATGTGATGAGTGACTGAACAAACATGACAGATTCCAGGTGTAGAATTGTGTCAGGTCAGAAAGGGATCTTTCAATGGCCAGTATTAACAGGAGGAATGGCGCAGGGTGGCGAATCCCGCGCAGAGCTAGTTTCGAGCAGCCGAGGCGCGCTCAGTTTGGTAGTTTGGCAGACTGAGGTGCGCTGAGATGGGTGTGGCGGCGCAGCAGGGGGAGGTGTCGACAGATCCAGCTTGGCGCAGTGACAGTTTCGTGCCAAAAGGCTTCGCTGAAGGTGCGCTAAAAGCTCAACAGCTGAAACCAGGTGTCAGCGCAGGGGGAGCGCAGCCGGGGTAAGCCGAAGTTTGGCTGACCGGCGGACAGTGCACACACGTCACCAAAACCTCACAGGCATGTTTCCAGAATATCAGGCACATTAACGATGCAATAAATAGCCACAAAACCACTATTCAATGCAACTATCTGCAATCAGCACATTAATGTGTCTCTATATCGACTGTCCCGTCACATCTGATGTCACATCAAAGGGGATTGGCACCGTTTGGCACTGTTTGGCACGTTTGGCACGCGTAATGGAAACCCAACCTGATTTGATTAACACAGCTGCAAACTAATGAGTTCACATCCCTCTAAGCCAACCACAAACAGCCACAGCATCAGATAGGGAGTATATATTCATCATCTGTCATCTTAGAAAAGTCAAAAGAAAAGGAACTGAGTGAGACTCCGAGAGAGAAAGAGTGACCTCCTCCCAGGCTACCTTTGCATCATCAGCCCATGGAGGTCTGCTCGCAGTTCCGTATATTCGGACACTGCGAGGTTGGACCTCCCGGGCCAAAACATCGGTTTCCTCCTGGGAGAAGTTTGGCCGTCTGATGCTGCTGCTCTCTTCTGCCATGGCGAATTCAGTAAACTCTCATTAAGCCTTTGCGTGGTGCATTTAAGGGCGAGGAGAGGGGCTCATTTGATTGGTGTGATATGTGTAAAACCCACTCCACGCCTTCTCTCCTCCCTCTTTCTGACTTGCGCAGGTAGGAGGGACGGAGGTGGGAAAGAGGAGTAGCTGCGCCAGGTGTACGGTGTGCCAAACTTACAAAATCCCCCTGGCCACACCCAGTTGGCGAAGCGCAGGTGCGCTGCACCCCCGCCTCGCCCGGTCTGTGAAACTAGAGCCCTAGGTGTTATTTAAAACACCTAGTCTCATGCAAAGATGAGTAAAGCACCACGGCAAATGCGTATGTTGGAATTCTGCTCATGCATTCTGAATAGGTTTAACTGCATCTGGAGCAGCTATGTGACCCGCCCTCTGGCTATCGGACCCACCCACCATACCTACACGTCAGTCCACAATGAAAATTAATTAAAGATAATATTTGATATGAAATATGAGTGTACAGATTAACAGATGATTTGTGCTGATTAAGGTTTAACAAAAGTCTTTGGCACTTGGACCCCAGAGGTAGATATTTTGTGATTAAGGGACATCTGAGGAGCAGTAAGATACTGTACATCCCCCCATGGAGTCCAGACACTGGTGGAGGTGGTGTGGGCTGATGACTCTGAGGATGATGGCTGATTAGGCAGATAAGGCTGATGAATTTGTAAAGACTAGGTGGTGATAGGAAAATGGAGGGCGTGCACGAGTGCAGCAAGAAAAAATTACAGCAGAGAAAGAGCCATCGGCTGACAGAGATGGTGTGTCACTGCGCTATGGGTTGATTGTGAATCAGCTGAAACACAGGAGATGACTCAATTGACAGACCTAGACAATGACACCTAGAGATAGTCAGTGAGCATGCGTGCAATGGATGAATGGCAGGTTAAGAAAGAAAACTTACAGCCTGAGCATGAAAAGTATTGTCTTCCTGATTGAACTTTTACTAAAGCTTCATTACACTGCATTTTCCCATACAATGCAGTGAAAATGTACTTAGCTCACTTCTGCAATCAAAATATGACACAAAATATGAGACACACTGTACATCTTATTACTAATGCTAATGCTACATTAGCAATTAGTTAATGTTAGCTATGAACTACTATGTTAAAAGAGAGATGGTTAAGGTTACAGAAAGTGTCAAGGGAAGGGTTACATTTTGTTACATTGAAAGGGAATCACGTACTCATGTATTATGAATTATAAAGTGGATTATTGCTACATTTGGTCTCACTTATTCACAACAGTGTAGCATTGAAGGAAGGTTCAGATAGCTGTCGCCTTGGTGGGCTTGTCTTCTACTGGTAGTGGGCGTGTTTTTTAGGGGCGTGTTGTGTACGCTTCAAGCAGAATGTGTCGTCAGCTAGTGTTAGCAGCATAGACGGATTACCGCATGGGCAAAGTGGGCGTGTGCCCAGGGCCCCAGAGCCAATAGGGGCCCTTGGCCTTCAAGAGTTGTTGTTTTCTTTTGTACAATTAAAAAAAATATTGGAATGAATGTGGTTTTGAAAATGTAGTATGATGATAAAATCATTTGAATGTTTTAGAAATTATAAGATTAAATCAGTAATGTTTGATGACACAATGACGAACGTACATACGTATGTACGCTGGGGGTCAAACGTACAGTGCGTTTTCAAAATGGAGAAGCGGGCGCACAGTGGATCAGCTAAACAAAAACAAAGGAAAGAAAAAGGAGCCAAAGATGCCGCTTTGGTGCAGCAAATTCCATCCATCTCAACATTTTTCACCAGAAAAGTGGGGCAAGATTATGGTGCACTGCTAGCTCAAGTTCACTGGAGATGTTTAGTAGTGGTTTATTTATTATTTATTTTATTTATTTGTTCATTTAACAGGGACATTACACAGCTCTCAGCCATACCAGAGTTAGCTACTAGCTCATTTTCATCTGTAGTCCCTGAGCAGGAACAGAAAACATATAGTGTTAAGACAGAAATCTAACACTATAGTATAAAACAAACAAGCACACATGAATACAAACAAATATAAAAACGTCGTCACAGAGCAACATCTTCAGACAACAACAATAACAAAAATTTCACACTATTAAGACGCAACGACAACAATAAAATCACAATGTTAAGGCACGACAGTAACAACAAGATTACGAACCAGTGAATTATGAGCCTGTGTTTGACAATTTTTGATTGATGGGTGCATGATTGGGTTGATTTTAGGCATGATTTTATCTTGGATTTAAAGCCAGTAAAGGTGCTACTCTCTCTGATCTCGCTTGGAGTTCCAGTAATTAGTGGCTCTGACAGAGAAGACTGATCTGCCAAACTCAGTATATCTGTGCTGTACTGCACAGTCACCTCTGCTGGTCGTCCTAGTTGTCCTCCTGTTGTCTGGGCGTGGTGATATGAACTCCTTTAATGGAGGAGCAGCCAAGTCATTAATTACCCTATACACTAGGCTAACATCAGCAAGACACACAAAACTATCAAAAGTCAAGAGTTTATGCCTTTGTATGATGTTACAATGATGATAACTTGATGGCTTTTTGTCTAGTGCCTTGAGAGTTTGTTTATAGAGCGTTTGTAGTTGAGCAAGTGTAGTTTTTCCTGCTTGTGACCAGCTTGTGATGCAGTATGCAATATGTGAAAAAATCATATATAGTTTGGCAGCATCTAAGGGAAGCTGATTTCGGATATATCTAAAATTTCTTAGGTTGAATTTGACAGTATTACACACCTGCTTTATGTGGTGGAGCGGCGCTGCCTCCTACGGACACCGTAGCGGACAATGCTTGCAGTACTACGGCGGGCAGCCTGAGCTAAGTCCTCTCACATCGCCAGCGGAGGATGAGATGTTGGCGGCCGGGAACGAACCTCAGAGTGCCGTTCAGCAGAGGGATGATGATGAAGACTCCTGGTGTAAAACTGTTACTGATCCTGCGCTGCGGGGAAATATGTCCAGTGACAAAGTAAAGAGTGTTCTCATTGAAAGAGGGCCCTCTTCATTTCAGAACAGAAGAGCAAAATACCCTGCATCGACAAGAGACTGCGGTCTAGGTGGTCGGGTTCGTTCATTAACTATTGACATGATGTGCAGTCGACTGCCTAATGGACAACTAGCACCATGAGAATGGGTGGTGTATTCACCATCAACTGGACATGTGTTTTGCTTTGCCTGCAAACTTTTCGGGGCAACAATGAATGCATTTGTGGACGGTTTTTGTGACTGGAAACATCCACATCGCATTTCAGAACATGAGAGGAGCCCAGTCAATATGTCCAACATGCTGACACTGATGCAGAGGATGAGTGGAACTGGCGCAATCGACTCAGCCCTGAGAAAGCAAACTTCTGATGCGAGGGAATATTGGAGGGATGTTTTGCGACGTGTAGTGGCAGTGATCAAGTTTTTAGGAGAAAGAGGATTGGCATTCAGAGGGAATGACAAGCTCCTTGGATCGCCACATAACAGCAACTATTTGGGGATATTACAGGTAATATCCCACTTTGACCCATTTCTGGCAGAGCATATTAAAACATTTGGCCAGAAGGGCAGAGGGAGCGTCTCATATCTGTCGTCAACAATATGTGAGGAGTTCATTGACATGATGGAAGAAAAAAACAGGCAGGTAATTGCAGAAGAGCTTTGTGATGCAAAATATTTCTCTGTCATTGTAGATTCCACTCCCGACCTCTCTCATGTTGATCAGTTAACATTTATCTTCAGATTTGTTAGCAAGCAAGGCAACATAGTGGAGCATTTCCTGGCATTTGAGCCAATTCAGAGCCATACAGGCCAAAGTCTGGCAGATTGTGTAATTGCCATGGTGGAGAATCATGGGCTGGACTTATCTAATTGTAGAGGCCAATCATTTGATAATGCCAGCAACATGTCGGGCCAGTACAATGGACTACAGGCACATTTGAAGCAAAGAAACCCATTAATCCACTATGTGCCTTGTGCTGCCCATTCTTTAAATTTAGTGGGTGTCAACAGCATAGAGGCAAGCAGTCTAGAAGTGGGACAGTATTTTGATTTACTGCAATCCTTGTACACATTCTGCGCTGCCTCCACTCACAGGTGGGAGCGAGTTTTTTGGAACTCTGATATAGACTTAACTTTAAAATCACTGTCTAACACTCGGTGGAGCTGCCGATCTGACTCGACTAAAGCTCTTTGGCAAAACTACGTTAAAATAAGGGAGGCATTAGAGAGCATAGCTGAAGATGAAACTGAGAAAAGAGACACCCGAAGTGAGGCCAGCACACTCGCAGTAAAATTAAATAAACTGGAAACTGCATTCATGGCTAATTTCTGGAATACCATTCTGACTCGTTTCCAACTCACAAGTTTACAGCTCCAAAAAGCAGACATAGAGCTCATGACAGCTGTGCGCCTTCTCAGATCTCTGCGTGAGTTTGTATCAGCACAGAGAGATCTTTTCACAGACTTTGAAAAGGAAGCCTTAGCTGCGCCAGGCGTGTGCCAGACGTACAAATATGACCTCCAGCGCACCAGAAAGCGCAAATGATTTGAGGATGACAGCGCAGAAAAAGATGCGGTATTTGATGGGAAAAGCAAATTCCAAATAGAAACATTCAGTGTGGCTATCGATAAGTTAGTCAGCTGTCTCAGTCACAGAATTGATGCATACAAGCACCTGTGTGATCTGTTTGGTGTTCTTTTCATGCCGGAGAACACATCTGACCGTGAGTTAATTGACAAAGCGAACACACTGGCCTCCGCCTATCCCGCTGACTTGGACAGCAATCTTGGAAATGAACTGATTCACTTCAGATCTTTCATCAGATCAGACGGACAGAATGTGCCTCCATCGAAATGTCTTAAAACAATACTTGATTGTGGATTACAGTCAACATTTCCTAATGTGTACATTGCCGTAAGACTGTACCTGACGCTTCCTGTCACAAACTGCGAGGGAGAACGGTCATTTTCTCAAATGGCCAGGATAAAAAATGAACTTCGGACAAAAATGACCCAGATACGCCTTAACAGTTTGTCACTCATGGCCATAGAGGCCGAACTGGTCCGAGAATTGGACTTTGATGACCTTATCAAGGACTTTTCCTCGAAGAAGGCCAGGAAAAAGCCGGTGGTTTAGGTGAGTACATTTGTTACACTGTGGTTTTGTGTGGTCGTAGCTGTGGCTCTTTACTGATGTTCATTCATGTTGCCTTTATTACTTTGACGATTTTTTTAGGTGGTTATATTTTAATTAAGGTGTGTTTTACTCCATAATACTGCAAGGGCTGGCTATTTGAGCTTGCTGTCTCTCCCATAATATGTATATTGTCCTGTACATGGCAGTTGCCAAACAAAACAGACCTAAAATGACAGTGATTTTGTGTGGTTGTGTGTTGCCCGGTGTTGGTTTGTGCGTAATGGGAAGAGCGCCTTTGCGCACGCACTGTTAGCGTGTGTAGGCAGGGGCCCGTGACGAGTTTGTGTCCAGGGCCCATGGTCACGATAATCCGTCTATGGTTAGCAGTACTCCTGTCTAATGAACGAGCTCAGAGGCAGGATTTCAGTGGTTTTAGGAAAGCATGTTTTTTTAGCATGTGTTTAGGAAGTACTGATCATTAGACTGGATTATACTGCACAAGTTGTTTGTATATGGATGTTTTAATATAGCTTTACTGTTGTTAAGAAAAAAGAAAGAAAAAAAATATTCACAAATTTAAAGTTAAAGCAGCTGTGCGGAAATTTTTACCATTTATAAAACTGTCAGCACCATCTAAAAGAAAAAGAACAGAAGAACAGAAGAAGGCTAAACAGGACAGTGAAAGGGCTCGAGCCCAAAAGTGTGTAAACCTCGGTCGGGCAGTCACCAAGTGGAGAGAGCTGAGAGAGAAAGGTTTTAAAACTGATCCCGAGTTGGCCCTTTTCCTAATCGACAGGTATGTAATTTTTGTTTTTATTTAGAGAATATACCGCAACTTGTTAGACGTTGTTTCACTTCAATATATGACGACATAGAAGTTATAAGCAAGCTAAATGTAACGTTAGCTGATGTGAACCGCTTTTGTCTAGTAACGTTACAACAAACGCCACAAAATTATCTGTGACTGTGACCATGAACACAAATATACAGCAGGCAGTTGTCCTCAGTTTATAAGAAATTCAGAGCTACACCAGAACATTTATGATTTACCTCTCGCTCTCCAAAACAAATGCATGCGGTAATTGCCGGCTGCAGTCGAGATTTTACGAATGAGGTGGTTTTCATACCGCTTCGACCAAAGGGGGCGCTATAATCAACAAAAACGTAAAGTTCTGCACAGCTGCTTTAAACGGTATATACAGATAATCATTTGGGGGTGAAGTATTCCTTTAAGATGGAAATAAAGATGTCATGAATCTAAAGTAGATGTTGATTTATTTTTTTCTTAATCACATACAGTACAGGCCAAAAGTTTGGACACACCTTCTCATTCAATGCGTTTTCTTTATTTTCATGACTATTTACATTGTAGATTCTCACTGAAGGCATCAAAACTATGAATGAACACATGTGGAGTTATGTACTTAACAAAAAAAGGTGAAATAACTGAAAACATGTTTTATATTCTAGTTTCTTCAAAATAGCCACCCTTTGCTCTGATTACTGCTTTGCACACTCTTGGCATTCTCTCCATGAGCTTCAAGAGGTAGTCACCTGAAATGGTTTCCACTTCACAGGTGTGCCTTATCAGGGTTAATTAGTGGAATTTCTTGCTTTATCAATGGGGTTGGGACCATCAGTTGTGTTGTGCACAAGTCAGGTTAATACACAGCCGACAGCCCTATTGGACAACTGTTAAAATTCATATTATGGCAAGAACCAATCAGCTAACTAAAGAAAAACAAGTGGCCATCATTACTTTAAGAAATGAAGGTCGGTCAGTCCGGAAAATTGCAAAAACTTTAAATGTGTCCCCAAGTGGAGTCGCAAAAACCATCAAGCGCTACAACAAAACTGGCACACATGAGGACCGACCCAGGAAAGGAAGACCAAGAGTCACCTCTGCTTCTGAGGATAAGTTCATCCAAGTCACCAGCCTCAGAAATCGCAAGTTAACAGCAGCTCAGATCAGAGACCAGATGAATACCACACAGAGTTCTAGCAGCAGACCCATCTCTAGAACAACTGTTAAGAGGAGACTGCGCGAATCAGGCCTTCATGGTCAAATAGCTGCTAGGAAACCACTGCTAAGGAGAGGCAACAAGCAGAAGAGATTTGTTTGGGCCAAGAAACACAAGGAATGGACATTAGACCAGTGGAAATCTGTGCTTAGGTCTGATGAGTCCAAATTTGAGATCTTTGGTTCCAACCGCCGTGTCTTTGTGAGACGCAGAAAAGGTGAACGGATGGATTCCACATGCCTGGTTCCCACTGTGAAGCATGGAGGAGGAGGTGTGATGGTGTGGGGGTGTTTTGCTGGTGACACTGTTGGGGATTTATTCAAAATTGAAGGCACACTGAACCAGCATGGCTACCACAGCATCCTGCAGCGACATGCCATCCCATCCAGTTTGCGTTTAGTTGGACGATCATTTATTTTTCAACAGGACAATGACCCCAAACACACCTCCAGGCTGTGTAAGGGCTATTTGACCAAGAAGGAGAGTGATGGAGTGCTGCGGCAGATGACCTGGCCTCCACAGTCACCGGACCTGAACCCAATCGAGATAGGCAAAGGGGCCAACAAGTGCTAAACACCTCTGGGAACTCCTTCAAGACTGTTGGAAAACCATTTCAGGTGACTACCTCTTGAAGCTCATGGAGAGAATGCCAAGAGTGTGCAAAGCAGTAATCACAGCAAAAGGTGGCTATTTTGAAGAAACTAGAATATAAAACATGTTTTCAGTTATTTCACCTTTTTTTGTTAAGTACATAACTCCACATGTGTTCATTCGTAGTTTTGATGCCTTCAGTGAGAATCTACAATGTAAATAGTCATGAAAATAAAGAAAACGCATTGAATGAGAAGGTGTGTCCAAACTTTTGGCCTGTACTGTATGTCTTGCACTGATACATACCTATATGCCAGTATCTGGTCAAACATAGACAAAAAGTCATTTTATAGGTATTCTTAATGGTGTTTTAGGGTTTGTCATCTACTGGAATCTTGTGATGACTCATCCTGCACTCCAGACACTTTATTGAATTGTTATGTCCCTCCTCCATGACTAGAATATATCCATGGCTGCAACAAGTCCCTCCCTGGCTTCCTGTTTCTCACAGTAAAAACATGTAAACTTGCATTATCACATAGCACTCTGCGATCTGTTTTATGAGAACTATCAAAACAATGTGAACTTACCCTTTAATATGTTTTGCCTGTGAGAATCCTTTATGAACGAGTGCATATCAGAACTACAGAGAAGATTTCATCAATCATTTTATTTTACAGTTATGAAAGTCACAAAGCGGAGATGCAATGCCATCCACTGTCAAAGGAGAACTTCTTGCTGAGCGTGTTTTGGAAGTTTCCCGCATACCACAAGTTGTGTTCTGGTGAAGGTGGTTTCACTTCAAATACACTCCCGAAGAGTAAATCTGAGAGCACAGGCTCTGATATAATCTAAGAGTCATCCTTGTAACAGTTGTAACAGTGTGCCGGTGGGAGTTGAACTCCAGGAAGATGGATAAAAAAACAAACTGGAAGAGAAGGTGCTTTTAATGTTAACACTTAAACATGATTAGATCTCACTGAACATGAGATAAATATGTGTATACCAGTGGTAAGTGGTCTTATCTGGTGACTCCAGAATGCTCTTAACATATGCTGAGTTATCAGTTCTATTTTGCTCTAATTCTTTTTCTCTGGGTATCCGTGAGGGAAGCTGCTGCCATGGGACCTGCAGGAGAGATAAAGTAACCCTGTGAAGTGTTGTGATGCTGCTGTTTTACCTGTGATTTCTTGCTGGACTTTGTCTTGTCTGCCATGAGGAATGTATTTTTGTAGCTTCTGAGGGAAGATGCTTGGTAGTGTGTGTTTTTTATGCATTGTCCATTTTGGGTTATTCTTTGTGCACATGCCTTTTACTCATAACCAGCCACTGAACTATCGTGTCAGCTGACTGAATATCCCTCTCGCTCTTTGGTATGAGTCCAAAGATAATGTAGGAATACAAAGAGCAAAGATGGATGGATTTCCCCCTTTGAAACAAAAGCATGGTTTGATGTGGTGGAACTGGGTGTCTCAGCCTGATGATGTTCATGTCACTTGTTTCTGTCTTCATTAGTCCCTGTGGACTGGCACATTGCTCCCCTTGTGCGGTTCTTTGTCACGTCTTTCCTTTGGCTTTCACACTCTCTTTCTACACTGGATTTGTAGTTAATGTGTGTGTGTGTGTGTTTGTGTTTGCGTGTGTGTGTGTGTGTGTGTGTGTGGCCTCCCGAGTCTTACGGATGATGAGAGGAGGAATGCAGTGTCACTTTACTCAGCGCCTCTCATCTGTCTCCCCCCTCTTGCAAGTGCATTCATCCTTAACACACATACACACATGCGCAGACACAGAGACACACACCTGGGCAAGCAAGACCTCTGAGATCTCTCTCTCTCTTTTTTATCGCAATCTTTTCTTCTCTCTCTCTCTCTCTCTCTCTCTTTCTGTCTCACTTGTCCTTTTTCCTCTCTTGAGCTCCCTGGCCTTTCTATTTCTCTTTCTTACTCTCTCTTTCATCTTTCTTATGCCCTCCACATAGAACCTCTTCTTCCTTTCTGCATCACTCCTCACTTCATATTTCCTTATTGCTTCTCCTCTCTGCTCATACATCCTGATTTAGCCTTTTTGTCCATATTTCCTGGTTTTAGACATGTCACCTTGTTCTCTGCTCTCCTGCTCCTGCGTGTCCCTGGGGAGCCATTTGTGGGATGCAGCTCGCCTGTGTCCCTGCTACAACATCCCTGATAGCAAAACAAATGAACTTAAATGGAAGCAGGGAGACGAGGGGAGGGGTCTGTGTGGGGCAGGCTGCAAACCTGCAATCCTAGTCAGTAGCTGGTTTGTAAACCTGGGAGTAGCACTCAGTTACACTGATTGTAACATGCCATGTCTGTAATGGGGAGCGTAGTAACATTGTTCAATTAGATAAATAGAGAAACTGACACAGGATCAGAGGAGTTTTAACGTGTAACATTCCTGTACAGGTTCAACTTTCTTGGACCCTTCAGTCCTTTATAGATTTAGACCACTCACTGGTTTCATACATTCAACTGTTCAGACCCTGTCTATCAACAACTAATTAATTAAATGGGCAAAAAAGTATAAAAAACACACTTTAGAATCTATAGAGAGATCAATAAAACACTTCCAGTCAGTTGACACCTACTGTATTGTTAATAAGCCTGTAATGATGACACTGCCTATTTCTGGTAATGACAACATTGTACTGTATTGTTAGAGCTGCACTAATCAATATGGGGCAAATGACTTTGTGTAATGTCAAAGGGGTCGCTCATGATGACAAACCCACTGTGGGTTTGCCTCAGCTGCGGGAGCTACTACTTTAAACACAGACTACTCCTTTTTTTATGTTTGGAAGTAATATAAAATCTACTGGAGCTCAGAGAAGAAAGTAAGAAAAACAAAATTCTACTGGTCTGTTTTCTAAGTCTGATCTAAATTTTCTCTCCTGTGTTTATGACTTAAGAACAGATAAAAAAAAAGGTGAAATTCTTTTTTTGTTTTTGTCAGGATCATTTCTTAGTCTTTGTTGGTAATAGTCATTTGGCCACAAGAGGCTGTAGTGCACCACTATCCCTATCACAAATCTTATTTTTTTTATGATTTTTAAAGCATATATGCAAACACCAGAAGCTAACCGTAAGTATCTGTATGTCTGTTTGTGTGTATTCTTTTATTTTATAAAATAAGACATGTTAACCACCAGTGCTGGGTTTCAGTTAAAATAAAACATTGCATTTTAGCCTGTATTCCCCCAACAGCCATATTGTTACATAAAATATGCCATTTTCAGTGTAAGTAGATACTGTAGGTTATATTTTTTAATAACACACATTTCAATCTTCAAACCAGAATGGAAAAGATAAATGCATTCTAACCACAGTGCTACAAAATCCAAGGACAATAATGATGTTGAATATCACAAAAGTAGAGCAGACTTGAATAGTCCACTGATTGTACCGTATAACTAAACAATATGATGCTTGCTTGATGAAGGTTAATTGTTCTGAAGGACCAATTGCTCCTTTTTTTGGTCTGAGGACCAACCTTGGACAAGCGCTTTTCAACCTGAGCTGTATTAAGCCTGAAGTACTGCTGGAGCATGGCTGGGTCCAGGCAGAGCTCTATGACAAGATGATGATACTTTTCGTGCTCCTTTCAGGTTCAAAAGATGGGATGAACCCATCATCTGCGCTGAGAATGTGAGTGATACCAACAAGACAGCAAAAGAGCACCAGCGAAGATCTCCTTGTGATCAATGGTGATATAGAGGTAAACACAGCTGGCTCCAAACCTGTTTAAATCCTCTCTTGTTTACATCGTGACACATGCCTGTCAACCAGCCTTAACATGCCCTTAGCAACAGGAGAGAAGTGATGAAGGTGTCAAAATATTAAAAATAAGCCTTAGCCACTACCCTGGCTCTATGAAGCATTATAGTGTCTTTCAGTTCATTGTTTTGGTCTTACTGCCCACAGCCCTGATGTTTTGGTTCAGTCTCACAGCTACCTCTGTAGCAGGTAGTAAACACCATACGACTGTACACTACCTGCCCAACACCAATAATCAGCCCTGTCTTCTGCAAATTACATTGATATACAACTTATTTAAATAGCAAATAGGTTTTGAGGGAAATGTACTGCAGAGCAAATTAGATTTTCTATGAACGTTATGAAGAAATGTTGCTAAGTAACACACCTGGCAAGTCGCAGAAATGTTGGTAGAGAATGTAGTAGCAAAATGTTTACTGAAAATGTTTTTTCCACTGATTTCCAGCAAACTAGGTGATCTTTCAACAGAGTATCCAGTCATTGTGACAACAGCATCATTTTTTCATTACATTTTTTAAATCAAATCACAATCCTCCCTAAACTCAACCAAAGTGCATTTCTAGCCTGAACTTATGACATGAGTCTTTGCTATTACATTTTTTTATTAAAATGTAACCACAAACATTATCTTTCCCTAACCTAAGAAAAGTGTTTTTGTTGCCTAAACCTAAGCCACAAGTCTGGAAACTCATCTGGGGTTCTGGTGTCAAGGTCCTGCACCTTGTCAACCTGCCATCCTCCCCAACAGCCTGCTCTCTCTCCCAACTCATCAAATACCTTTGTGATGGTATGACAGACACAGGGCGCGTCAGTTTTAGAGGCAGTGGGCAACAAAACAAGTCGTCAAATACTGCCGCTTTGTCAGTGGACGTCAGCATCAAATACGGATGCAGAAACACCCTTCGCAGTGGTATGATAGGACCAACTGCTGCCGGCATATGGAGAGCAACAAAGTCAGTATATGGTGGGTAGGAGGAGAGGTGGATGGGTCAAACAAACTCTGGACTTTCCACCAGGAGCCCATTGTTTGCTTCCGATGTGAATTTTAAGCCAAACCATGATGGTTTTTTTTGTCTAAAACTAAGGAAATGAACCCCAAACTAAAACTAAACTAAGAGTACTTTTAAAGTAAAAGTAACGTAAAGTTATTTTGAAAAATGCTGTATAACAAGCGTAAATTGACACTGTCCCTGAATGTCCAAAACAGATGCAGGAGGGTACCTAGCGCATCATATTTTGACTGACAAAGCTGCAGTATTTGATGAGTTGGGATGAGAACGTGTCCAACCACGTCCCACGAAGCCTATGCACTACATGAATGTAGTGTTTTGTAACCTGACAGAAATGTGGTCTCTGAACATAACCAAGGCAGCAATGACATTTACACAACAACATCATAAAGCAAACATTTTAGTAAAATACAAATGAAATTTCTTTGAGACAGGTAGAAATAGTGGACAGGCAAAGTTAGTGACCAGATGGTGAATATACTGGAACATTCAGCAGCTGGAGTCAGATTTTTTTTGTGAAGATAAAATAGGAATGGAATTAATTTGAAGTAGAGGGAAAAATATTACTTATAAAAGTCAGTTGGCCTTTTACATGCCTCCAAACAAATGCTAATGTTGCGTGACACCTGCTTGATGTGTAAATAACACATTTACTATGTCAGCTCTTTAAGGTGATATGTCAGTGTTGTTTACAACTTACCCCCCCCCCCCACCTCCAGTGACATAAGAACAGCCAACACTGATTTTATTAAATGTATAACTGTCATATTACTTCCGTATTCATTTTAATTTCTTATTACTTCTCTGATAGCAGATTTTCCAGATGTCTCAGTGAGTCTAACCTGGATGGATAAAGATTAAAATCCCAGTCTGTCTAACAGTCTGTCCATCCATTCATACCTCCATCTATCCCTTTGCCTGTCTGCTCTTTATTCTCGTCTTCCATCCATTCATCATCCATCTGGCTAGCTATTTAGCTAACTCCCCCCCTCCCTCCCTCTCATTCTCCCGTCCTCCGCCCATCAGCCATCCATCTCCCTCATTCTTTATGTCTGTTTCTGCACACATTTCTCCCTCCATCCGCCTGTCTGTCTATGTGTTTTCCTCTGTGCACTGTTGGCAGCATTGCTAAAAGGCTGTCAGCTTTGACCTTTACCTGCACCCCCCCCCCTCCCCCTCCACCCCCGAAACCCTTCACCACCAACACACACACATTCTGGAAAGAGAGGGAGTATACAGTGAAGAACAAAAGAACTAACAAAGAAGGAGGGAGAGCACACATGAGGGAAAACTAAGAGAAATGAAGAGAAAGAAGGAAACAGAAAGGGGAAAAGTGTGGAAACAGAGGTGTGAAAACGACCCCACAAAAACCCAACAACCCCAAAACATTCTGGGAGGATAAAACTGAAGGGCTGAACCAGGCAGACAACAGGTATTGATTTTTGTCTGCTTAAGACCAAAACACCAATAAATGACCTTTTGAGTTATTACGAGATGAAAATTCAGTTGAGGTCATTGAACAGCTACAATTCAGATCTGACCTCAACTGAAGTGTTTAGGGAGAAATAGAAAATGTTAACATATAACCATGGTTCCACATTGAACGGAGCTGCTCCTGGTGTTACAGTTTGTTAAAAAACAGACAGGTGTGACAAGAGAGTGGAAACTGAAACTGCAGACTAGGGCACGTCTATAAGGACTATGGCTGTATTACAAATGCAAGGTGGATGCAGAGTGCAGGACTTTTACAGTGAACACTGCTGTTTATTTTCTGGGAATGATCGGACTTGTAATGTGACCGGACAGGTGTAAGCGTGTGCTGTTTTACACAGCTGTCAGCCTTCTCAGCGCATCACGTTGGTGATTTTTCACAGCAAAGAGAGAAAGGAGGCTGTGACCGGGACGCTGCAGTGACTCACCCTGCTAATGGACTGCCTCTCAACCTTTTTTGGTAAAACACAACAATCCTAATGGCAATCCAGCTGCAACATTTTGAATAAATCTTGTGACATCAGTGCTTGTCTCTCTTTTTCTCCTAATTGGATGTTATTATTAGCGTGTAAGGGCAACCTGCAGTAGATAAAGTTATTTAATTTATCACCTCTACCAACATCTGTTATCTGCACCTTGTGTGTTTAATCCTGTCTCTAGTTTCAAATGTTGAGTTGTACCACAGAAAACAGCTGTTAGCTAGGTCCTGTAATTCATTCATCACCAATTTATAATTTCTTGTAGAAAGTAGAGAGTGACTTATTCATTTCACCAATATCATTTAAGTCAACAAATATGATGTGATAACTGGTGCCAATAGCAGATAACTAACAAATAACTATGTAGATATATCTGTTTTTACTTCTGCAAGTCAACTTACAGCAACTTGTATAGGTGCATCAATGCCAAAAACTGTAGTTCCTTGAATGGCCACTTGAGGCTGAGCTCCAAAAGTGAGTCAACTCCGATTGACCCCCATGTTACAAAATATAAACATGTTTACAGCCTGGCACAAAAAGAAAAGGGTTTTGGTCTCTTTAGCTTATTTCACCATTCATGACAACTGTACGGAGGGCGAATTTTACATAACTTAGCCATTTACATTTTTGTAATGCTTAAAGTTGTTCATGTCAACTTAAGGGCTGGGTCACTCTGAGTGACAGGCTGTGAGGCATCGCCACAATTTATGAGTCAGATCAACTCCTCGCTCCTTCTCAGCTCCACCCTCTGGTCCAAATATGGTCCCTGCTGGTTCCAAAAAAACAAGATGGCGACGGACCAAATGCCAAACTCGAGGCTTCAAAAGAGGAGTCCACAAACCAATAGGTGACATCGCTGTAGCTAGGTCCATTATTTTTATACAGTCTATGCTCGCCGTTTATATGCTGCTATTTTTAATAGATGTACCTAGGTAGCTAGCTAATTTTGTATGAAAATGATGTCCTTATTCTGAATCTAACCAACAAAGCTATGATTGGTCAGTTGTTTTTTCCAGCTGGCGGAAAAAGTCGTCAGTGGGCACAACACCATGTGAATTGCTGAACAAATCTACAACATGGGTGGGTGGCAACTTGTGCCAGGTTCCCACTACACAACATCTCTGTGCGTTCCAACAATCACTATATCAGATTAGATGATTGTGGAGTCATAAAATCGTGCCAAGAATTGCCCAACAGACATGATGACAGACTACACGATGGTCCACACCAATCAGACCCAGTCGTCTTTCACGACGTGTGTGATGTCATCAGGTTATTCTTGTCCTATTTTTATGACTTTTACTATTATTTCAGTCACTGTGTCTGTTCATGTGCCAACCAAAATGTTAGTGTAGTAACTTAAAAAGTGCCACCAGATGGCAGGAGCTACATTTGAAGCACCGCATGCAAACCATGCAAGTCACCGAATCCTCCACAAGTTCCTGCAAAATTTTCACAATAAAAGCCTTTTTAGAAAATGATAAGGGGCTTTTAATTTTATACAGATACAAGAAGTGTTGAGTTTGAAATGACGGTGCGATGCATTAACTTTATCAAACGGACAGGAGTGGACAAAAAGTGAAAATATAAAAATACAGAGGGAATAATAAACATTGTCCCATTTATAATGTAGTCTGTTTCAAATGAAGCTGGGAGCCTCTGCAGTTGTGGTGAGTAAAAGCCCCGCCGCTATTTGTTAATGTTATTACTTTATGTACGTCCCTATTATGAAGAAATAACATTCTTTGCTAGCTTGATGCTAATGGCAGTGCTCACCGGGTTGACAAAGTGCCTCTGCTGTTTCACACCATCATTTTTCCCTTTTTACACTGTTGTGATAAAATCCCTAGAGGAAATATCAAAAAGGCTGAGGTGTTGTTGTTGTACAGTTGTCCATGGCAGCAGATCGCTCTGTGTTTCTACTGGTCAAAGTGACGGCTGTGACGGGAGAAGTCGTGAACTACAAACAGAAAATAAAACATGCTAGACTTTCTTTGGAACGTCGTGATACATCCCAGACGTGGCATCAGTTGTCGTTAACTATGACACACGATGGTTTATCGAGTACGGCACTCATTGTCGTTCACGATCTGAGCCAATGCTGCTTCGGGCTATGATCGGGTTGATATCGTGTAGTGTGTAGGCTACTCATCAAATATGACACGCTACATGAGATGAAACGATGGATTATCGCGTACGACACTCACTGTCGTTCACGATCTAAGCTGACGCTGCACTGGGCTATAATTGGGTTGATATCGTGTAGTGTGTACTCAGCATTAGAGAAGTATAACCTTAACAGTGAAAGTAACTATCATGCCTGTTTGTCTTAAGTACATGTATTATATGGTATTAGTATGTGAAGGGCAGGTTAAAGGACTACGACATTTTGGCAAATATGCTCATTCGTTCACTTGCAAAGAGGTAAAGGTTAGCTGTATACAATGCTGTTTACTGCTGTGCCTTGTTAAATGTTAGATGGGGTGGAGGGTTGGGGGCGGCACACAATTTTAGAATTTTTTAATTCTACTCATCGTGATTTTGAGTCTGCTCACTGGGTGAACACAAATAACATTTCTGTGAAATTTGACAAATTGCCGATGAGTAACCCAACTCTGTTAAAAGAGTACTCCAGCAATTTAGTAGGAGGGAGATCTGAAAAAAGAATGGTGCATCATTGCAATTTATCCTGTGAGCAACATGAATGTCTGTAACAAATTTACTGGAAATTAATTTAATAGTTGCTAAGCTATTTAGTTCAAAACCATAAACTTGAATCTTATGGTAGTGTTAGAGGAAAATACAGAAGATCATCAAAGTTGGCAGGATTCATCATCTGGGAGCCATTTCACACAGAAGATTTTCACAGGATAAGTAAAAACAGCCTAAGGCACTGGATAACTTCAGGAATCTCTTCTGGGTGATCTGTAATGGTTTTCCTGGCCTTATTTTTGTTGTGCCTGCTGTAAACATCCTTTAGGCAGGGTAGAGCAGTGCCTACTGTACGTTTTGCCAAACACACTCTTTGCAGATGTGGTGGAAATTTTGTCTTCTTCATGCATATGCTTATATTGTTTCATTCTTTGCATTCCCCTTCTGTAAACATCTGTTGTTACTTGACATCATCAAGAGATTTACATTCACTATAATCTCTCCTTCAAACACAGTCCATTGACTGTCTAACAGATACAACTGATTATCTAACATGTTATATACTAGATTGCAACAGGTAGTTTAAGTTTAGGTTTTAAGTTTATTTACTTTATTAATTCCCTGAGGGGAAATTCAGTGTTTTCACTCTTGCTTGTCAATTACACACAGGTCTGAAAGACACACGCATGCACAAACAGGACCTATACATGCCACCAGTCCACGCTCCATATTTGGTCCGGACGGGGACTCGAACAGGCGACCCTCCGGTTCCCAACCCAAGTCCCTATGGACTGAGCTACTGCCACCCCGTATGCTCCTCTCATGTAATCAAAATTATATCAGGAAAGCCCAAGAAAGCTACAACTGATTTCTCATCATCTTGTCATCTGAGTGTAGGTATAAAGATGCCCTGTATTCACTGTTCTGGGCATAAACTCTGAGCTCTTTAGAGAATAAACTCTCAAGCATGAAGCTATTTAGGCTTGTTTGCTAACTCCCAAGCAGATCGGCTAAAAACTGCCACGACACAGAGCCTTGAGGTCCTGTACAGTGCTGTTTCCATACCAGACATTCTCGAGCAGAAATTCCTGAGTACTTGGGGAGAATACCTTAAATATCCTCAGGCGTCTCTGTAAAATCGTCCCTGCCTTTTCTTTCTCACCACTGAGTCAGTATGCAGCACTCCAGTTAGGCCCTCAGTGATGTGGACACCAAAGTACTTGAAGCTATCCACTCTCTTCATTGAGAACCGGTTGATATTAAGAGGGGTGTAGTTCCTTTTCTGCTTCTTCCCAAGGTTCACTATCATCTCCTTGGTTTTACTGACATTCACGAGTAGGTTGTTACTTCTTTCAGGCAGGCAGCAAACTTAATGATGGTGGTGGAGTCTGAAGTGGCTACATAGTCGTGTGTGTATAGGAAGTACGCAGCTCTAGGGTGCTCTGGTGTTAACGATGAGGGTGGAAGAAGTGTGTTCGCCCACTCTCACCACCTGGGGTCTGTCCGTCAGACTTGTTATCCATTGTTATTTTTATGTGTCAAATCGATGTGTGCTTCTTTCACCATTTCACAATTACTATGATAATGAACATAATGTGAGTAAGAGAACTTTGTTACAGAGTTTACACAACATTTTCATGCCATAATTGAATTATTGCTACAATCCAGGGCAGAATCACAATGATAGAGTGTGTGTAGTAATCCCTTCTGTGTGTGCAACCCACCAGGTATTTCCCTCTTTTACCTAAGCTCGGATGTTTTTGGTAGGCATCTCCACATTCTCTCGACCCCTTACCCATTTCCTCCTCCACTCACAATCTTTCCTTCTATCTATCCATCACTCCATCTTTTCCATTAACTGCATGTGACCTGTAGGTAAGTGCTAGTTGAATTGGTCCTCTCCTCTCTTCACCGTGTTTTAAATAGCTCTGCTTTTCACTGGCCTCTGTCTTCTTCTGAGCTCTTAGGCACCCTCCCCACCACCCCTTCCCCATGTTCTCTCTTCAGCATTCCCATCCCCGCTCCTCCCATCTCTCCCTTCCCCTCACACTGAGTATATGTCATAGCTGCATAGTGGTTACTACTGCTGGTACTGATTTTATCTTAGGCCTCAGGCTGGTCTGTGTGGGTTTTGCATGTCGTCAATGTGTTTGTGTGAGCTCACTTCTAAATTTTACAGACATATGAGTGAGTTGGACTGGAAACACTAAAATGCCTGCAGATGTCAATGTGTTTGTCTGTATTTATTGTGTGTTATCACTGCGATGTCTGTGTGACCTGTCTGGCTCATTTTCCTGCCTTCCACCCACTTAATACTGGGATAGATCCAGCCTCCCTGGGACCCTGAAAAACAGTCTCTCTGTTCCATTTTTAGATGTTTTTTTTTTACTTACCTCTTGTCAGTGCTGGATGGGGAAATTACCTGCAAGCAAAAGAAACATCCAAACAAAAAAAAATAAAAAAAATAAAAAAATAAGGAAAAGGTCTTCCATTCCTTGCGTTTACCTTCTTGCCTCTTGGTTATTGTAACGCTAGATATTCTAACAATGGTATTTTCTGCTGTTTTACATATAAGCTGCACCTACGGCCGATTTGCAACCTCTAATTTGAAAATTATACACAAAGATCTAAAGCATCATTCCCTGTTTGGGAACTTTGACTTATCAAACACAGGTGTAACTAATTACATCACTTATTGCTGCATTGCAATAATTGCTGGAACTGAGCCATCATCACTGTCATTAGTTCCACCTGTGCTTTGCTGCTATGACAAGTCAGAATGTGTGCTGTGATACATGTCTTTGAATCCAGTTCAGTTGGGAAGGAGGTAAAGAAAAGAAAAAGAACAATAAAGAAAAGGAGTGCTGTGATGCTAGTGGTAAATGGTCATGAATTGCTCATTAAAAGAGGACATTTAACCATTCCCTTTGTTGGGCAGACTGATTCTTTTTTTATTATTATTTTTTTTTTTTTTTTTATCTATCATATTTTATTTTATCTTAACAACTGGTACTTCTACAGCCAGTCAGAATGAGGTATTGCAATGACAGCCTGGGTTAGGGGGTCACCAGGGGATTGGCTCAGGATCATTTAACTTTTGCCAGAGCTTAAAAATAAATCCTTAAGAATGGATTCAGAAAACCTACAAAAAGTGGGGACTTCTTTGGCCCTTCTAAAATTAAAACAGTTGGATAACATCGATGCAGCTACAACCTCAGGTGACAAATGATGCAGCAGAGAAATCAACACAACAGGGGCTGTGAGTGAGAAGGATGGAGAGTCACTGGCAGCTGCTAATACTACCTGTAAATGTGTGCTGAAGAATGCTAATGCATCCAAGCCCTAACCCATCTGGTGCCCTAAGGGAGCCCCCCCCCACCCCAGCTCCTGTTGTACATGTGTTATGATAATTAGATAAATCAATTAAAAAAAATACAAATTAACTAGTTCAGAAAAATAATCAATAGGATAATATTTGACATTGTAAAATAATAACAAAAGGTACAAATTAACTAGGGTGAACTGGGGATGAAATTCTGGGCTGATACTGATACTAGTGTTTAAAATAACATTATAAACATTATAAAAAAATAAAAGTTTTAAAATCATCTAGTCCTTCAGGACACTATTTTTGAATGAGCACAAATTCAATAATACACATTTATAAAACAACTTTAAACATAACCTTCTTTTAAATGAAAAAACATATTTAAAAATTAAGCAAAAAAACTCTTTACTATATATGATTCTACACTGTCAGGGGATTTTCTTGCTGTCTGAAAGTTCAGTGGTGTAAGAAGTACTACATCATACCAATACAGCAGTATAAAAATATTCCATCACAAATAAAAGTCCTTGATGTGTGGGTGTTGCTGCTCTGAACTTCCTGCACAAACAATTATTTTGCTCTCCATTCAGTGAGCTTTTTTCCTTTTACTCCACTGAAGTCCCTTTCCTACTGGATAAAGAACCCACTAACACCTGCTAACATCTGGCTTTTTTCTTTATTGGGAAAGGATACAATCTGCATTTACTCCCGGGTCACATGACTCTGCAGTAGTTTGTAATAAACAGTTGTAAAGGATGACAGCCACGAGAACACGATTATTTTTGCCCTTTTTAAAGTGCAATGCAATGATATGTTGCAACATAATGAGTCCTTCTCTATCCAAGCAGACATCGCTCCAAAATGAGTTGGCACCAAGTTTGAAAAGTAGTAAAAAGAAGCAACCATCACAACATTTTTCACTGGCCTCCATGCTGCTTTCATCTGTTTACTAACCTTTTTTCCCAGTGTGTTTGTGATGTCAACCCTGACACACCAGTAAAAAGACACACACAAGTATACTTGTCTACTGCTGCGTACATTGTTCTGATTTACTGGCAATGGGAAAGTTGTCCATCACCTATTTTAGGTGGTCTTTCTGCACCACCTAAATTAAGGATTCTAATATGTTATTACCATTGCCTGGAAAAGTTTATATTTGTGAACATGAGCTACTGTCTTTCAAAGCCAGAAACCAGATAAATTGGTCTCTTGTGATGTCATAAGAGACTGGAGCTGCTGCCTAGACTATGAATTGGAGCCTGATTTTGTGCACCCACAGAATGTTTGTTTTCTTTTTTATATTCAAATGAGCTTTATTCTATTGTAGTGTTGTCAGGTCTGAAATAGAAAATGTACCTTTATTCTCAAAACATTCCCCTACCCTGTCACATCAAAAATGTGAGTTTTAGCCCTCTAGTTTTTAGATTTGGGAGAGATTTGTTTATGTTTACTATTGTATATATGGGTGTAGTTCCTCTTAAAGGGCATGGTCACATGTGAGTGACTGCACGCAAGTGATTATTGCTGAGGTAATCTATGTGCTGCATACGGGCAGTGCCTGATGTGACGGACATGGAAAGCTAGCTTTCTAGCGAATATCAGCTAGCTTGCTAATAAATGCAGTAAAATATAATGCTATTGGTACATTTTCCTTGGCTTCTCAGATTGAGTCAACTTAAAATTTTAAGGCAATCCAGACACTAAATTTAAGTTGAAACAAATAGCTTCTTTTTGTGGGGCATAGCCAATATCATTCAGTATTGGCTAGTTAGACACAGCATCTCCTCCACACATACTTCTTTGCTATTGTTGAAGCTGTGAATTTACCAGACAGTTTTCACCAGTGTTGAACTCTATGCAAAGCAAAGAAGCAAATTTTCTTTGCCACCTGAAGCACATGTTTTATTCACCCCTCTGCACTCTCTGAATCAGCGTGAATGGGAGGTGAATATTTGCCAGTGTTTATTTCACTCATGTAACTGTGTCATGAATGTTAGTCTTTTAGATTAGCGAATTCCAACATGTGCAACTGAACTGTAAACATGGGGATAACACTTAGATTTTAGATGACTTTATTGTTGTATATTTTCTAACCTCCAGCAATGATGCAGTTATGTCCTTCTGCACCTCTTTCTACCTCCTCAGCCTTCTTTCTCCCCCTCTCTTTGTGTCCTTCTCCACACTCACCCTTTCCTTCCTCTGTCATCACACCTGTATCAGTTTCTCCCACTCTCCCCCCACCTGCAGCATCTTATTCCCCCTTTCTCCATCAACTTCCATCTCTACCTTAATATGCGGATGAAGTGAATGGACCAGTCAGGCTCTCCTCTCTGCATATATTTAATTTAATTGGGGGCATGAGAAGCAAACTCAAGTTTTCATCTTCACAATCCAATCAGGTGCATTTAACACACTAACAGACTGAAACACACACACACACACACACACACACACACACACACACAAGCTGGGAGTGTTAATTAGTGTGCTGAGCCACTCTTCGCACTGCTTCGCCTTCTAGGTAAAGGTAGCTGCAGTGGAAGAGTTTAAGATGGCATATCTTTTTACCTCATTTATGGGTGTAGACTAGTCGAAAATGTTTTCACCATCACCGATGTCATTATTGGTTGGGCAAACTTGTTTTAATACCAAGAAAAGAAGATATTTCACTTTCCCATTAACAGGTTCATAGGATTTTTCTGTTTATTAACATCAAATTTTCACTGCAGGATTTCAAGACTTAGCAACTTGGCACAAAAATAACAAACACGTATTTTCCTGTGGGGCTTACTGTAGCTGTGTGTGCTTACAAACTTGTATATTGTGCCATACATACATGCCAAGGCACATCAGATTTATTTTAGATACTATTCCTGGCTGCCTTCAGAATTCAGTGTGACTCACTGCTGCAGTTTGACTGATAGCTGGACTACTTGTTAATGTTAAATCTCTAACAAGTATTTTTTGGGCCACTTGATGGCAGCAGAAACAAGCTATAAACACAGTGCTGACACATAATCACCCTTTAAGTTGAATCACCTTTTACTTTACATTTACCTCTAATATCACTCTCTGTTAAGCTCTGTTTTGCTCTCCACGACTCCTGAGGGGAATGTCTGTGGTACCACAAGGAGCATACAGTGGGTTGTTATAGCATTCTTGCTGAAAGTAGCTGCTTACTGCAGAAAAAAGTAATGCTATGAGAGCATTGAAAGTTAACCAAAACAGTACAGCTGTGTGCTTTAAGAATCAAAACAATGACCCAAAAGACACTGTCAAGGTCCAGTGTGTAAGATTTAGAGGATATATTAGCAGAAATGTGATATAATATTCATAACTGTTTTCATTAGTGTGGAATCACCTGTTTTCATGACCTTAGAATAAGCTGTTAACATCTACATTGGAAGCAGGTCCTCTTCCACAGAGTTTTCTATGTTATTTCTACTGTAGCCCAGGATGGACAAACCAAGCACTGGATCTAGGGCTGGTCACAAATTTATGTCGACCACCGTAGTTCTTCAACATGCTTAGTTAGATGCCACTAAATCCACAGTAGATCTTAAAAGCTGCATAAAGTGGGGGACAACTGCAGATATGGAAGATAATTCACTGTGAGTTTGTCACTACAAAGTCGTCTTTTACACAGTGTTGAAAACTTGCCAACATTCTCAGTAGATCTGGCAACTTTTAAGACCCCTTTAGTGACTTTCTTGAAAGAGTGGCTAGCGATAAATCTACTCACTTTTTGGGCAGGCCTTAACTCCTCTCACTTGAAGAGAGTCACCAGTATTTCTCAGTGAATGTGCTCTGATCTGACTGTGGCTTTCTGCACCGACTGTGTTCAGTGAGGGAGGGAAAGCAGTAGCACAGTCAGGTGACCCATCATCAGCCAGACATAAACGTGAACAAGCTGTGAATGCCTGTACCTAATGATGAAGGGTGCTAATAGACCAAATCACTATGTTTGTTTGCAATAACTTCTGAGTAGAAAACTCCACATCTCATACATAAAATGGTGCCAAGCAAACAATGCCTCGATGGGTTTGTTTTTAGGCATCTAAAATAGCCCACCTAAAAAAGAAAGAAAAAAAAAACACTATCAGTTTAAGTGTATGCTCTATTTAGAATTTTTTCATGGCTTTACCCTACCATCAGACAGCCCTTTCCAACAGACAACTGAAACCGTTTTCTCAAAGCTACCAGGCTGCACTGACAAAAATAGTAATTTTACTTTGCAGAATATGGGAGTTGCTGGTCTACTGCTGCCTCAATTTGTTAGTTCATCAGATAAAGTGGAGAAAATATTGCAAATGTAGCATACACTTTGACATTGATTTTTTAGGTAGTTTTTCAAGTGACCAAGCAGTACATTACTTAGCTCCTGCGCTTAAAGATTTGCTTTCAGAAACAGTACATAAAGTACAGAAGAAATGCCAGATAGGTCGAACCACCGTGTTCAACTATATATCTTTAAACGTTACAGTTACAGCTGAAAATGACAACAGAAATAAACAGGTTTGCTGATTTCATGAACATATGTCTCTCTCTACCCATAAGTGCTTGTTGTTAGCACATGCTAACAGTGATTCAGTCTGTTCTCATGCTTATAATAGAAAACGTTGGAAGTACTTTTAAAGTAATTGAGTTACTTTACTCAGGGCGTAACGCAGTAAAGTAACTGGTTACTTTTTTAAAAAGTAACGCAGTAAGGTACTTTGATTACTTTTAAATTAACCCTTACCCAACACTGGTCAAGCCAAATGCAAGGTTCTTGGAAAGCTGCAGTTGTCTTGAGTTTTTTTTTTTAATCATTGCTGGTGCATCCAATATTTCTGCTTGTCTGACTTTCTTATTTCAGTTGCATCTCTACATAATGTGTTGAGTGAAATTTGTAACCCCTGGGTCCATAAAATCTGTTGAACAGACCTGAATAATTTAATGATGAATTTCCAACCACATCAGTGAGAAAGAGAGCTTCCACACCTCGCCTTAATTTGCTTTTGGAATGTGATTTTTTTTGTCCTTGACAGTTGCATAATGTAATAGGGACACACTGGGTGAAAAACAAAACTTAACATAATACAAGAAAAAATGTGGCCAGGAATCAAGACTGATGGTCGTCTCATCTGTATATTGTCCCTGTAAGATGAAAGCATTGGTTAGCATGTCTTGTTCGTGTATACTATGTTTTATATTACCTTTTTTCCCCTCTTACAACACACACACACACACACACACACACACACACACGTGTAGTGTGCCAGTGTTATTACAGTAGAAGATTGGCCTTTTCCTTTTCCTGAGAGATCAACCATCGATCTTCAGAGTCAACACAACACCTCACGCCTCCCTGATATTTGCACACAGCTGCAAACAAACCTTAAAACAGGCACACACATGCAATCAAAAACTGAATGTAAGAAACCCCACCACCATCCTCTCCACACACACACACACACACACACACACACATGGAAATGACACTGTGACCTGACAAGATTTTCATTTAGATAAACAGAGATGCAAAACAGTCTTCTGTCCTCCTCACCTTGTTAGAACTGAAGACATCACCTGCTGTCTTCAGGGCAGATTCACAGTCATCTGAGAAAAATGAGCATCCACTACTTGTTGGCCACAGTGACATGTTTTTTTCTTCTGGGTGTGCTGCATACCAAATGTTCTCCAACATGTCTGGCTTCCTCTGGTGAACACAACAGTGTTTTCACTGACTGCCCACTTTACACCTCCCATTCAAATCTATTTAAATCGCTCTTCTCAGCAGCTTATGGCGAAGGAGTCAGTCTATTTTTGTTCTAGCCGTTATCTCGGTGCCTGCCCACTTCACGTCTTCTAGGACTTTTAGAAAATTCACAACATGAACAAAACTGGTCGAAACAGTTGATGAAAGTGAACAAAAGCTTTTTGTGACAACAAATGACCTCACTGTGTGTTAAGAGTGTTAAGTTGAAGTTTAGTACATGTACTTCTCCTCGTCAGCTTGTGTTTGTTAATTGGACAGTCAATTAATCAGCTCTTCAGTCCATCAATGAATGAGTCAAAGGTCTTTGTGTAATATATGCAGCTCTATACGCTCCACATACACATTTGGTTTTCTTTGCACATTTGATAAAAAAAAATCAGTCTTTATCAAAGCTGCACCTGCCTTACAGCTATATATATCCTGGTGTTTCTCACCTCTCCCACATTTTTTCTTTCAATTTACCACCCTCGCTCCCACTCTCACACTCGTCTCACAAGTCCCATCATTCCCCTGCCTTCCAACTGTCATGCTAACAGACGCATGGTCTTCTACGCTTTAACCCTCTCACCTTTAATCATTATCTTTCATCCTTTCTGACTGTGTTTTGCGTGTGTGTGCCGGTCCTTTTTTTACACGCATGCACAGCTTTGCTACACACTCTCCTCTCCAAAAACTGGCTTTGACGGAGTGTGAAATAAAGCGAGAAGAGAGAAGAAACTCAAGGGGAAGGAAAACAGATTTAGGTAGAGAGCAAAAGAGAGAAAATTCTATGGAAGTTTATTAGTAACTAAATTAATAACTTTATTCAGCCTGAAAAGCAAGGCTTAAGAGTGTGTTGAGACAGCCTGCGCAATATGTATTTTGTTGGTAGAGTTCACTTTAGCTTTTTTTGCTTGCAAACTTAAAAGATCATGGCCGTACAAATGCCAGGCTCAGGGGCCCTGCGCCAAAATGAGCTGCTGGGATCCTATTACACCCCTGGCCCTTCCTCACTGTGTACATTTTACCGTTTTCTGTGCTGCAATACTACCTGGTCCCAGGAATGCTGTGTGGTGTTTTTTTCCCTAATGATTTTTGTAGACATCTCATGCCTTTTTTAGATAGCAGACAGTAGAGAGATGACAGAAAACAATGAGAGAGAGACAGGGAGACTGACATCATGCAACAAAGGTTACCAGCTGAAACAACTGATCAGCACACTTACCTCTAGGCCACCTGAGCACCCATGCTGTAATTTGATTAAAACCATCAATTAAGTAGTATGCAAGAGAAGCGCGAAAGACAAGACAGGACCTTAGAATCAATAAGATAAGGACACACTCACTTTTAAGCCCTTATCATGACAGTCAATGGTGACCTTTGGAAGACAGTAACAACCTTTAATGGCATCTGGGTTTTCTGGAGATGTGGAGCACTTGCCTGCTTTGCTCAGTTGGTAATACAGCCTTGCTAAAAAACATTAAGCTCACACAAACTACCTTTTTGGTGGACAGGCTGGAGGGTAGTGTTTGACGACTTTTAAAGCTTGGTTCTGGCATTTGTTCAAACCCCCAGAATGTCCCCTCTTTATGTCTACCTGACAAGGACCTGCAGCTATCATGTGATTTATGACTTTTGTCTGTCAGAGACAAGGGCAGATTAAATGTGGCACTGACAAAATGTGCACCTTCAACCTGCGAGCATATAGTTTCTAACTGACAATCAACATTGTTTTCTTTTAACCATAACTACATCTTTTGGTCTTGTAGTTTTTAACCATGATTCCAATTTTTTGTCAACCATAGGAGCAGGTCAAAGTGTCTCACAGATCTTTCCCTGTGTCCACACAGATTGTAACATGGTTACACAGTTGCCAGCCTGGACTCCCTCCCAGGTGGTCAAGTACAGATGCTTTGTCACGTACCTCAGTGTCTGATGTCAAAACACAAGGCTCCTTTAGTATCTGTATGAGATGCACCAGGTTTTTAACAAACTCCAATACAAACTCATCTGCGGCAATATTATATGCGCAGAGCAACGGAGTCAATGTTGACTTACAAGTATTTTAACATAATGTTACAGAAGTTTACTATGTATGCACTGTACATCGTATTTACGCCACATTACCTAATCACATCATGTTATGTATTTACTTAGTGTTACGTATGAATGTCACATAACATATTTATATCATGTTATGTATTGATGTCACATTATGTTACATGAAATGTAATATGACTACCTGCCTATTTGCAGTATTGGAGCTTGTATGTTGTATTTTTTTTAACATTTTTTTAATGGTGTATTATGTTATGTGCTTATATGCACCTTTGGTGTGTTTGAGAGATGCCCAAAGACAAATTTTCACTAAGGTGGGCAATGAAGTCCTATCTATCTATCTATCTATCTATCTATCTATCTATCTATCTATCTATCTATCTATCTATCTATCTATCCCCAACAAAACTGTGTTGCCTAAACCTAACTGTGACCACTTTCCAGCATTAACCACATGTTAGAACATGTTTGACCCCGGATACCACTTTGTGTCTCATACAGACGCTAAAGGGTGCCTTGTGTGTTAGTATAATAACAGGTTGTGGTTACACGATTACAGCTTTAATTTGCTCCTTTGTTTTGTCATTAATAAGCCTCCATATAAAACAGACAGAGAGGCACATCACTATACAACAAGCAATGAGGGAACAATAGAGAGTAAAAACAATTGAGAAAAGCTATGAGCCAGTGAGTTTGAAATGTGCGAGTATAAGAGCAAGATAGGGAACGCTACAAAGGTGAGAGGGAGGTTAGCTAGGAAAACGGGATGAGAGAGATAGAGAGAAAAAGGGAGAGAAGTGATGACAGGTTATTTTTCACCTTTCCTCTCCTGACGGCTGATGTTATTTCCCATTCTCCTCGGACACACAGCAGATCCAATCTAAGGCTTCTCTGGACGGCCCTTCTGAAGCCCCATAACCAAATGAAAACCTTTATTACATACACCTTACACAGACCACACACACACACACACACACACACACACACACACACACAAAGGAAAACATACATCCCACACAAACTCTATACTGTACCTACACTCAAAATGAAACAAGAAATATCACAGTCACATTGTAACATGCACATATGCCCCATTATTGTGTGTGTAGCAAGGTATACTTTACACATACGTGTATATGCAATATTAAAATTTTAAGACTGCAGAAGTCACAGTTTGAACATATGTGCAAATGCATGCATGCTCCAAATTTTCAGTTGTACAGTTTTTGTGTGGGTGGCATGCTGGATGTTCACTGCCTGAATGGGCATTTATGTTCCAGTGTGTTTGTGTGTGTGTGTGTGTGTGTGTGAATAGTAATAGGCCATAGGGGACCATATTGGGTGAAGGTTTAATTTTTTGGCTGTTAGTTTACAGAGGTTTATTATTGTTCGCTGAGTGTGTACACAGGAGACATATACAGTAGATGCACACAATCACACACACACGTGCATGCAAGCACAACACTAGAGAGCCATATGCGTCAGGCCATAAAAATAAAAGCCCAACAGAAGTTCTCTTCTGTGAGTACTGGTAAATTATTATTCTGCCTCTTCCTACCTCCCTCCCCACTAGGTTTTTTATTCATTTTCTTTTTCCTCCTCCCCTCTATAACCTCCCTCACAACTCACGTATGTATGAGCTCCAGACCGTGGTAACACTGTATTTATTCCAATTCTTCAAGTGAGATTGGGACTTTAGAAGAGAGATTCACACAAAGTAGGAGACCTACAAAGAGATTCTGTGAAATTTAAAAGACAGGATGAGCAAGATTTAGAGCAGAAGGGGGCTCATTGTAGAGAAAAAGGGTCATAAAGGGAGAAACAGAGCAACTCAAAGAGGCTCAAAGAACAAGATACTGGGAAAGAGATAAAGACTGAGAGAGAGGGGTGATGACAGCTAATCAGATAGGTGTGAGAGAGGAGAGTCAAGGTGAGCGTTTCTCTTAATACACCACTACCACTATCAGGTTACTTTAGTCTATTAATGTTACACACAGAGGGGTTGAATTGTGGGAAATTGAGTTTTTGTATGCACTAGGGATATGAGTGTGAATGAGAGAAAAAGGGAAAGGTCAAAATCAGACTTCCTCCTCTGACATTTCTCCAACGCTGCAAATCAGATCCAATGATCTCACTGCTATCTCTGCTGTATTACTTAGCTCTCCATATAATTTACAGATATGTAAAACATTTATTAAAAAACAATTTTAGTAGTATGCAGCATTGAGTCATTAAATCATCAAATACAACAAGCAGCAAGACGATTTGCCGAACAATGACAACTAACTTGGCAAATGCTACACCACTCCTCACTCTTCGAGTTTCTCTGAGAAGGACAGACTAAAGAGTATGAGAGATGAAAATCTGAAAAACATCATGAAGATGATATCTGGGCCCTAATGGAAGATGAGTCAATCCAGGCTCACATTAGAGAGGAAGCCCATAAAGTGGCTAAGCTGATAGAAAACACTACAGCAGCTGTGATGCCCAGACACCCACTGACCTTTTACTGAGTTTCAGAAAGAGGATGTCCAAAATAATGAAAGACCAGGAGATTCCCAAAAACATTAATGAGGACAGCTTCTGGTGTCTAATGGCAAATGAGACCGTTCAACCTTACCCGAGGGTGGAGGCCTTTAAGGTGGTGGAACTAATTTCCAGATACTGGGGTAGTCAAGAGATGTCCAACACCAAACTAGAATATTTTAGAAACTTTGGTAAAAACAGCTTTTGATCTATTATGGAACATAGAACCATCCAGCCTGTAGGGAGGCAGGGATCATTTCCAAAGACTGATGTAGTCAAAAGATGTCTGAGTCCAAAAAGACCAGAGGATCAACTAAAACATCAGTGAGGCCAACTTCTGGTATGTAACGGAGAAGGACAAAAACCAGACTCACCTGAAGGAGGAAACCCTTGCGGTGGCTAAGCTCATCTGCAGAGATGTTGAGAGCCAGAGGGTGTCTGACACTAAAAAAGACCAGATGATTCCTCAAAATGGTGATACAACCAGCTTCTGTTGTAGGATGAGGCCATGTGTGCTCACTTGAGGCAGGATGCCCAGAAAGTGGCAGACTTGATAACCAGAGAGTGGGATAATTTATCCACATGTAAATCCAAGGACAACCAGATGTCTCTTAAAACATATGAAGATGACTGCTGGAGCATTATGGAGGATGAGGCCATACAGGCTCATCTGAAGGAGGAGGCACATAGGTTGGCGGAGCTGTTTGCCAGACAGGAGAGAATCACTGCCAACCACCTGCTTCAGTTTAATACATGAATGTAAATATGTAAATTTAAATGAAGAAACGAGAAAGTAGATAAGGACTTTATCTTATATTGAACGCTAGTTCAGCGTGAGCCTTAAAGAGAGGCATATGAGCTGTGCATTTCAGACCCAACAGAATACGCCTGGTACTGCATAATTTGAAACCTGACACAAGACCAAGGCTATCAATTTTTTTGTTTCTCTTCAAAACAAAGTTATAACCCATACTTTCTTTGGAAAGGCTTTTTCATACCTAAAAAATAACTGATCTGACAACGACAATAGACCAACACGAATTATAATAAGGACAAAACCAACAGATAATATGACACAGTGGCCCACCAGCATGTATAACTCCTACAAGCCAATAAGCCACCGGTTGGCAATACACACACTGCAATCAACATAAGCATGTAACACTATAGCATCTCAAAATAATGAATGAATGATCTTTCTTACCAGTTAGCAGTCTTCCCTGAACCATTGGGAATTTTAAGAAGTGTCTTTTTTTGAAAGTTTTTACTTAATTTCATCCATAACTGACTGCTAGATTGCCAGGCTATAGCAACTCATTGGGTACAGTTTCTTTCTTCTGGCTTCCCAGTGGACATTGCACATCTATTTCTAATCCAACCTGATCTTAAAGCTTTATGCAAAAACAAACAACAACAACAAAACACAAAAGCCTGAACCTGACCTGACATATTATGTGTCGCTGAATATATGGCTGGTTTAGCGCATTGCAATGAAAATTTTCCATTAATGTACATGAAAAACAAAATAATTAAAGATAGGAACATGCAGAGTTGCATATTTTGTTTGAGGCATGTTAGAATCAATGGCAACCTCCAGGGCTGAAAAATGAAGCCAACACAGAGGTACCAAAAAACTGCAGTTCCTCTAATGGCCACTTGAGGCTGGCTCCAGAAGCCAGTCAATCCCTATAGACCCCTGTGTTAAAATGGCCAACTTTACAGCAGAAATAAACAGGTTTACAGCCTGGTACAAAAAAACAGTTGTAGTCCTTATAGCTAATTTCACCGTTTATGACAAATGCACGGGGGGTGAATTTTTATACAACTTACCTGTTTACATTTTATTAGGGCTTAAAGTTTGACGTATTTAAGAGTAGGTTGCTTTGGGTGACAGGCCGTCAGCAGAACATGTCCTGGCTTCTCAGTCAGATCCACCCCTCAATCTTCCACAGTGCCAGCCTTTTGTTCAAATATGGTCACTTCTGGCTCCAAAAATCCATGATGACAAAGACCGAACTGCCAGACTCGAGACTCATAAACCAATGGCTTACATCATGGCAGATATATCCATTATTTTTACAGTTTATGATAAGAATTCACAAAGAATTAACATGTGATCAATTAGTTAATATGGGTTATGGTTACATTAGTGATCTATATGATGCAGAAATGGAGAGTGTATTTCATGTTGCAATGCCGTAAACATCATGTATTCACTTGGTGATTTTTAGACAATTATTTGCACCGTTTGTACAATGAATTCATGAGATGTGCTGGCTTTACCTTGTTATAACTTTGCAATTTTAGCAGTTTTCCTGTAAATTTACTGGGCTCAACCTCAGAGTCAGTTAGTAAGATAATTGGCCCTTAGGTTCTTGGTCAACTGAGATGTTTGAGTTTATGAGTTGATGTGTTTATACAGAATTAGCTTTTGCTCATGATTTTGAAAAACATCAAAATCTCATTAAACATTTTTTAATTTGTTTGAGAAACGAAAAGAAAAACAGACTAAAGACCTCTTTTAAAAAAAATAAGAACCCATTAAAATAAGAGGATTATTTACTATAATACTTTCACTGTGAAAATGTAAGAGGCTGACTAATTCCCCAGACATTGCTTATTTTAAGTCTGTCTGCCACTGATGAACACAGTGTGAAAGACGTTGAGCTCTGTTTTACTTTGAGTGCACAGAGGGGCACCTCAGCATGAGTCATGTCTCAACCTTAAAATGTGCTGATATATGTTCCCAAACTCTAAACAAATATCTGCTACACTCAGGTTAACTTGTCCTTAAGAATAAACAGTGGTGTAATGTAACAAAGTAGTAATACTTTGTTACATTACATTATCTGTTCTTAAGTTTTTATATTTCTGTCAACTTTCACTTTTACTCCACTACATTACCTAAATAAAATGTATACTTTTAGTCCAATACATTTACATACTGGAGTTAAAGTATTTTTCTCCAGTTTTACTCCAATATCTATGTTTTTCAATCCCCTAAGTAATTTTGTTACTTTGTACTACAAAATAAAATTGGAAGGTTTGGCAAATCAGTGGTCCTAGCTTGCAAGTTAGATCATAGGATAATCACATATAGGGCAAGTGCAAAGTGCTCTCAAAGCAACAGTTACATTTGGATTTTCAGTCAAGCCCAGGCTGCATGTCAGATTAGATGCTACATGCTTGCAACTACAATATACTCAACGATGAGATCTACTTTATGATGGAAGCAGAAAAATATTCCCACAGCGGAGGGGGTGAGTAATTCAAGGAGATAAAGATTTGTGCCAGGTAACTGGGCAGTTAAAGCTCTACTGCAGTGTGTCAGCCCTGGAGGTCAAAAGGTTTCTTTAAATGCTTTTAGTTGTGAAGAGGACCTAATTTTTCTTTAAGTGTAATGTACACTCCATTGTTACGGTGGTGTACAACATTGCATTACATAGCATCACTTCTGACACTTAAGTACAGTAAATATCAGATAATTTAAGACTTTTACTTAACTTCTACTTAAGTCATTTTTAGCAACATATCTGTACTTTTACTTAAGTATGGCTTTCAGGTACTTCATCCACCACTGGGAATAAAGACTGCTGGACTGAGGGTTTAGAATCATTGAGGCATTGCAGCTCTCCTAATGAAACAAAGACAACACAAATGTTTAGATTTTCCTACAAATGTCTTACAATCACAGAAGGGGGACCTGAGGCACATGACTTGACTCGAGGACTTGAAGACTTGCTTTTAAAACAATGAGCTCAAACTTGACTTTGACCTGGTATTCATGCAACTTATTATTGCCACACAAATGACATTATGTACTTAATGTAAACTTTTGTAGGTTAGGTTTAGGAAAAGACACATAGGCCGTCTGAGGGAAAATCCTCTGTTTTGTGACCCATCCACAACCTCAACTTGCCTTCCCATGTGGACTGCTTCCTTGTTATTCACATTTGCGCACTGGTCATTTGATCGCAGTCTAAGGGCCCTATTTAGATGGTCTAAAGTGGACAGCGGAGGGCGCATAAATCATGTCGCAAGTGTCATTGCTATTTAGATGCAGGCTCAGTTGTCATTTTCACGCCCTGCGCCCTCGTTGTCTAACTAGCAAATGAACTTGCGCTTCTCTGGGTGTTTTGGTCTAAAAATGAGGAGTGGTCAGGCGCAGTCATGGCGCATTGCTAGTTAGATGACGTAAAAAGCAAATGTGACCAACAAAAACCTGGTCTAAAGTCAACGGCGCAGTATTTCACTGTTAAACAAGTTAGTAATATGCGTCTCTAGGCGGGTGCACAACGCGCGTACACTCTGCTCAGACACACACGGAGTAGCCGCACATATGCAAAAGATAACAAATAAAAATATGATTACAATGTGAAGGGTTATTATTGTGCACATTAAAATATTTATCAGAAACACGTCTTAATGCTCAGTCATTAATCAGAATGATCTAATCACAGTAATAATGATCATCATAATTTGTAATAATGACAAATGAAATTGTGAAATTATCTGACCAATCAATCATTTTCTTGATTGAAAACCAAAGCCCACACATTGCATTTATTTTAACATGTTATACTAGGCTACATTATATTATATTATTATATTGTTATCTGAGTGCAAATAAGAGGCAGAACACAGCTCTAGGAAACGTGAAAACAATTAACAAACGTGGGTGGGGGAGAAAACGCTGAACAGGTCCTAGCTGCAGGATCAGCACCTTGGGGAGCTCCGCGGTAGTCCTGACAGCTGTGCTCTGTTATATGATGAAAACAGGTTTGAATAATATTCCACAGATATTTAGTAAGATCTTTCTTGTATTAGTGATCCCACACCTGCTTTACCTCGGGGAGCTTGGGTGCCTGTCTGCTGTCCCCGTAGATCGGGCCTTCACCTCCCGCACGAGGAGATCCGTCTCCTCAGCTGTAAAACGCTCACTCTTTCCAGTTGGTAGGTCCGCCATCTAACTAGCTCTCCGCCATGCGCTCCAATCGCGCCTCTTTTAAAGGGAATGAGAGGTGACACTCTGATTGGCTTATTGAATGATACGCCCAAAACACACCCATGACTAATTCACAGAGTAAGTCCAACCTTTTTAGACTCTTAACCATGGCGCACAGTCTAAAAACGTGCTGTCTAACTAGCAAGTGACTGGGACACGCCCATGTGTCGCACACCTGGCACTTCGCGTTTTAGACCATCTAAATAGGGCCCTAAGTGTGTTATACACAAATTACTGATTAATGATTACGTGGCTCACATGCGAATTGTGGGGCACAACTTCTCATACGGATACATATGTACAGTGCATGAGAACAGTCTTTCAGTGTGTGAGACTTGACTTAGACTTGAGACAGATGACTCAAAAAGACTTGACTTTTTGAAAATTAAATATTTGCATTTTCTAGATATTGAGAACCTATGATTGGGTGATTTCTAGTGCAATGCACAAACCTGGCAACCTACAGGACATGGCAGATTAGTGGAGGCAAACCATGAGGCAGCTATTGTGGAGGGGACTAGTCCAAAAATAATAAAATTTGGATTCAAGGATTAGGTTGATGATGAAGGTAGTAAGAGGACAACAGCTGTATGCAAGACCTGCAGCTGAAAGATCAGTGACATAACCACTGCAACATCTAACTTCATCTGTCACAACAACACCCTCAAAGACAAGTATATGAATGTGACTTTTTAGCTAACTTTAACTTATTGATTTGTCATCATCAGAATTTCCTGTAACTTGACTTGTGACTTGTTTGACCCAAGTAATGACTTGCCTTGTCTTGCTTGACTAATAGCAGGGACTTGACTTGCTTGATTCTCACCACAGTAACTGGGGATTTGCTTGAGACTTGAAGATTAGGACTTGAGACCTGCACATGTGTGACTTACTCCCACCTCTGCTTACAATATCCAGGATGGGGGCATTGCTCTATATAATGGATACCCTTGTAACCATTACACCAGTAGAATGGACTGAGACTGTGGGAATTTATCCAATGGCTAACACACTCTTAAATCTACAAAAAACATGTTTCTATTATCAGATTTTCCTTCCCAGATCAAATCAGACTTTGCAACTTGGGCTAGACTTTTCATTTACTATCTAAACATAGAGAGAAAACATGCACTCAAGGCAGAGTTTTAGATATTAAGCATGCCTGCTCTGAGTGGTTTTACTTTGTCTTTGATAGTAGATGGATATCGTGCAATATTGATGGCAGATTCCCTGGGGAGTTTGCTGCTTGTTTCTGCTGAGTGCTCTTTCCATGGTAAAAAGGAGCAACAGCTACAGCATAACAAAAAAATAAAATAAAAATAAATAAATATATATATATATATATATATATATATATATATATATATATATATTATAGTATGTATATACTGTATATACATACATTTACTGAGCCCGTTATGACCAAAATGAAAATAAGAAACTTATCATCATCCAACCATCCCTTTCCACTCAGTTACCTCTACAAGCTCCTTATAATTCTCCTAGCAATGACTTTGTAGGTAAAACATAGACATACGTTGTTTACCAACGGGTATCTCCAGGCCTGAAAAGTAAGGTCGATGCAAAAGTGCCTTAAACCTGCATTCTTTCTAATGGCCAGCAGTGGCCATTAGTGGCTGCAAACATAGACTGCATAAAATAATGGATATAGCTACTGTGACATCACCCACTGGTTTGCCATCTTGGTTTTTTGGGGCCAGAAGTGAATATTTGGACGAGAAGGTGAAGATAACCCTAATGCTAGCTTAGTTAGCACAATGCAGTGCTAATTTCTCATAAATTTAAATGATTTAAAACTATTAAAAACAAACTTTACTAACCAGAAAGATTTCATATCCAACTAAAAGGGTCTTTTAGTAAAAACAAGTGCTGAACAAAACTGTTTAATTGACCAAAACATTACAGTTAACTATCATGAACTAAGAGCTGAGCCAGGAGACAAAGCTTTTGATTTAGTGGTCCATCTACATCCCAACCCTCACCTATGGTGATGAGCTATGGGTAATGACTGAAAGAATGAGATCAAGGATACAAGTGGCCAAAATGAGTTTCCTCTGTGGGGTGGCTGGGCTCAGCCTTAGAGTTAGGGTAAGGAGTTTGGACATTCGCTCAGAGTAGAGCCGCTGCTCCTTCGCTTCAAAAGGGGCCAGTTGAGGTGGTTCAGGCATCTCATCAAGATGCCTCCTGGGTTCCCGGTATGTCCAACTGGTAGGAGGCCCCAGGGCAGACCCAGAACATGCTGGAGCGATTAAATGTTTTTTTTCTGGCCTGGGAATGCCAGGCCTGGTGACCTGTCCAGGGTGTACCCTGCCTCTCGCCCACTGTCAGCTGGGATAGGCTACTAATTTTCTCATTTAAAGTAAAAATCGCTGATAAAGCAGGGTGTGCTGTAGGGCGTGGCTACCTTATGTTTGACAAGTCATTACCACAGCGGTGTCCTCAGGTTCACAGTCAGATCCACCCCTCACCCCTCCACAGCTGCTTCCTCTCGTCCAATAATAGTCATTTTTGACACTGAAATACAAAGATGGTGTTGGCTAAAATACCAAAATGCCAACTTGTGACCATCGTAACCATCACAATGGTTACATCCACTATTTTATACAGTGCGTTTAAGACACATGAGGCTGCTTTAAGGTGCCAAACGATTTCATACCTATTGCAAAACTACAGGAATTAAGTGACTACTGTAATTGCTCTCAAAGAAAGCATTATAATGCATGATTCTTGAAAATGTGCTTTTCATTTTGTGCTTTTAAAAATAAGCATTTTTGGAACTGTACATGTGATCATGCTATATGATCAATGGCATGACATTGGGGCTGCAAAATATGATGCTTACAAAAATGGCAAAATTCCACACTTATTGTATTAAGTATATTTAATTGTACATGTATTTGATGTGACCATATCACCAGTAGTCTTCTACTTTCTCATGATAAAGAAGAGCAATAGTTGGGCCTGGAGGTGATCAGCGAAGCAATCTGCTGCGCAGCTCTACTATGAAGTAAGTGATTACTCTATGCGTTAAAAAAAAAAAAAAAAAAAAAAAATTCCAAATCAAGTACTTGAGAACTCATGCCCATCCTTACAATTCATCTTGTCTGGCTCCTCATTCCTTACGCTGTCATATAAGTCACTATTCAACAATACTTTTATTCTGAAAATAGCCCCAGGCCCTTGGTTATACCAGTTAGCAACTGTTTCATGTTGTTTTGTTGCTCCAGTGGTCCTGAAAATTACTCAGCACATAGAGGACTATTTTATAGGACGTGACAACCTTGCGCTGCACTAGACTGTCACGCCCAGCAACCATCAGACCCACCAATGTCCTGTCAACAAAATGTAATCAGGTTTAGAAAATGAGATTATAGGCTGCACTTTACATATCTGATTTGATTATTTCAACAGAAGTGCTGGATGCGGTGACAAACGATAATTCACTTAATGGCAGCCCCACTTCAAAAATATGCCTATAAATAGAGCCTATAGAGCGTTTGTTAATTAATCTTATGCCAAGACAACTGTATATTAAATAACCTATTAGATTTGTGCCAGCCTGCTGCATCAGAACACCACAATGCTGATACATCAATAAAGACAGGAAAAAGCAATGATACTGCACAGTGCTTTGCAGAGAGGTCAGCACCAGGTGTGAGGGCACAGCAGGGGTGGCCTCACATCTGGTCTACATCTTTACTTTAGACAACTAATGATTTGGAAGTTGCAGTGTGTAACTGTGGAGATAACATTTTATTGTTACATAGAATGGCATCTTGTACATGCTCTGAAGTTTTTACACAGAAAACCTGTAACAATAATTTTAACAATAACAATAATTTTTAATAAAACACTTTATTAAATATCAAACATTTTTAAGGATTATACAAAACAGTATAACAAGTAGTTAAAATCTGCTCCAACTCAATCAACTACAACAGTAAAATGTTACTTTCACATGCATCCATAGTAAAAATAATAGCAAAAACGATGCAATACTGAGATAAATTCTACACATTTTAAACCACTTGACAACAGGTTTTGACTACAACTCAGTGCAAACCAACAGATGTATTTCCTGTGCTGCACATGAATAGGCTTGACAAATGTTGGACCCAATTACAGTAATGCATGTAATAGATTTGTGGTTCTGCATTAATCTGCATTTCCATCTTTTCATGCTTTTATCAGGGAACAGATTGACGGGTAATACAGCTGTCTTGACAAAAAATGTATTAGGACTGAAAGATAACGTGCCTGTATGACATGCTGTAGCTGACAAATCAGTCTAAACTATCACACCGTCTCCATCAGCAGATTGAATTTACATGTTCCACACATACAGCTGAAAACTCCCGAACAAGCAGGTAAGCGCACCTTGAGTCTTGAGCTGAGACTCAACTTCAGAGTCCAATGTCATGAACAAATTGTCACCCTCAACTTTAAGTCAGTATGGATTAAAAGACCTAGAATTGCTCTAACCCAGTTACCAGTATATCACGTTGGCATCGTACATTTTGCAAACCATGGATATATTATATTTGTATTTTTTCCATATCATATCAACAATTCATAGTTCAGACATTGACATAGTTCAAATTACATGTATATGAGCTGAGTTTTTTATCAGGAGACACCTGGTGGGACAGCTGCAAAGCAGCAGACAGAAGCGAACCACTGTTAAAGACCAACAAACAGCAAAAGCAGATATTTTTAACAACACAATGGGACATTTCCCGCTGTGTTTGTTGTGACAAAACCATGTATTTTTTTAGCTGTTTGTGGCCACATAAAATTAAAATGCAAAGTTTTGACATATCCGCTACATATGAAATACACAAATTTAATATATATGATAGGTTACATTTAATGTAACCTATCCATGGTTTACAGAAATGTACATTACCAACATTTATTCTGGCGATTGGGTTGGGTTTAATCTCAATTGCCAGAAGAAAATTTTGGCAGGGTTTGTTTCGGCAAACCGTGAATTGGTTACATTTGCAAGTATCATATCAATGTTGCTAAAGTGATGTAATGTATAAGCTGAGTTTGTCATACGTAAATTGAGGGGATGGTGGATGGTGTTACACATAGGCCAGATGCCTGACAAGCTGCCGACCATGTTCGAGACAAACAAAACTAGTTGTTGTAAGAGAGTCATTATAGTGTTTTCAGCAGGGCTAACTGTGAATGCTGTGGAGATTTAATTGTTGCCATGGTCATCTACATCAAAATCAGTATTCAAATGTTCTGTTTATATATTCAATAATTACCCCTAAGATCTCAAATAACTCATGAAGTATGAAATAGTTATCCAATATTATTCTTTATGCATCAACATGAATTATTTCTAGATACTCTCAGACAAGGATATTTAAACTTAGTTATAGTTTTGTGACTCTGACTCGCTCTAATCTAATGTCAGTCACTAGCACTCCAGCACAACTGTTTGACCAGCCACTTTGACCTCACGTGACAGGCAGGGGTCGCGTTAACTGGATATTCTCGGTCATTGACCAGTTTTTTACAACAATGACTGGAAAATCTGTCATTTTGACCGGTTGCAATTACCACCCCTGCCACTAGTGTTTTCACACTGCAGAGAAAAAGTCATTCATCTGCTTCATGTAGCGTTGTTGACATTACGCCCTGGACACACCGGACGCGGAACCGAAGCAGGGCGCCCAGCAGCGGAGGCAGTTTTCAATCGGTGTCCATGTTAACCTATCTGACTGTCCACACAGGCCGCTGAGCAGAGCGGAGCGCCCGCGGAGACAGCGCTTCAGTTCGACGTCTGGTCTATTTTTCATGCGAGCCGCGAGCGCTTCCGTCAAGCTGGATAGAGCAGATCGTACCAAACAGGAAGTCGGACACAGAAAAACGAGAGAATCCGGCCAATTTTCAAAATAAAATAACAATAGCACGCACTGTGGAACGTGAGGAGAAAATACCGTGTTTATAATTTAAAAAAACACAACAGTGCATAACCAAACACATTTTTCAATACCCTAATCACATTACAATTTTAATTTTGTGTCACCGAGCCATACACTACATAACACCCTGGACACACTGGACGCCTTAGTGCCGTCCGGTGTGTCCAGGCCGAAGCCTAATGGCACGGGTGTGTGGATGTCTGTTCATCTTTTCATTCATGTCCTTATTAATGCACACTTTATAACTTGCTTGTTGGATTTATTAAAAACGAACAAATGAAAACTAAATGTCTTTGAATATCTTTATTATCATTTAAAAACAAAACTTAAAATGACCGGTAAAAATAGATTATGACCGGATTTTTATGACCCTGTCGGTCAAAATGACCGGCGACGAAAAAGTCTAGCGCAACGTCTGGTGACAGGCTTACAGAAAAGCTACAAAGATTTGCGAGAATCCCAAAAGGTGGATGCTAGATATTCTAAAGGAAACTGGCATGTAATAAATCTACAATGAGTTTTGCAAATCACCTGAAAAAACTATTTAGCTATTTTGGCTAATGTGCGACCTGCATGGGACAGCCCTAGTTTTCAGCAGATTTTTAGGTATCACACGTGGGTGTTTTCTTAAGGTGCTGACACACCAAACCGACATCAAAGAACTAGCGGCAACGAAAGCCAACGGTTGCTTCGTCTACGCCACCTCACGTCGCCCTGTGTCAGTTGCATTTGAACACACTACAAAGACTATATATGCGACAGCCAAGTAGCATGTACATTCTGCGCCTGCATGACAGGAAATAACGCAAAAGGGAAACCGGAAGTCCGAGAAATGCATGAGATAAACAAAGTAGCGGAGTGAGAGAGTGGTACATTCTGTCAGCGAGGGGTTTCCTATCTGTGCAGGAAATAAAACCTGAACAGCCAGTCAGAGTGATCTCTCTCACCGACAAGCTCCACCGCCGATTCAACATGCTCAATCGGCTGAAAAGCCGCCGCCGATGCTGAAGTGCCAACGGTGTGGGACACACTGCAAAAACTAGGGCGACAGGCGCTCACAGACGGCCCGACTTTGGTCGACGGACGACCGTTGGCTTGGTGTGTCAGGGCCTTTAGGGACACCTCACTGTGGTTGTTTTTGGGTGAGGCATTGCTGCTTTTCCATTGGGTATCGTACCTCTAAAACCAGGTTCTTCAAACCAAAACATGATCTTTTCCTAACCATAACCATTTGGTTTTGTGCCCAATCCTAACCATGAGTTAACCACAGTATACAGTGAAACTTCAATTAAAAGCCTAGTCCCAAGTAAACACCCAGTTCCTTTTACTAGCTTGGAGTGGCGACACATTTTGACAAATAAACACTTGTCTCAAGTAGATGCCAGTCTGGTTGCCAAGCAGTTAATTTTTTTTTTTTACAGAAGTTCTTTGGATGTATAAAACCTGGTTGGTGACTACCTCAATTATGTGTCCATTCCTTTATTATCCTGTAAGCTATTCATATTCCTTCAGTCCATAAGGGTCCTCAGATCAAAAGAATTAAAATGTTTCTCATAAAAATTAGTTCAAGTTGTGAGTAGTCCTTGAATGTCGCAACTCTCTGTCTGATGCGCTGTCTGACGGAGCTAGATCAAATGAATGATTCATAATTGATATGTAATTGAGGCCTTATTTTTATACAAATAATATTTTTACTGGTTTAAATAAACAATTTGATCATATTTCCCGATTTTTGCTGAGCAACAGTTTTTATTTAAGTTTTTACGGTAATTGAAGTGTAATGTTTCAGTGCATCCGCTATATAAAAAAGTACAAATATATAAGGTAACCATGGTTTGCAGAAATGAAATATTCCAACAAATTATTCTGGTGATTGAGCTAATTGCTCGGGATCATTGAAAGCTTTGAACACCCATTCTCAAATCTGCAGAACATGACTGTGTGATACAGTCACAATCTCCAGGACATGTGATTAAATGGACCACGTGAACTGTCAAGGTTCAGAATGACCTGTCAGTGTTACACAGTACAAATTCACATTTCATAATTACTTAGACATTTTTCATCCTTTGGCCATTCAGACTTACTCAGACATTCCAGGCTGCTAGGCTTTGAAATCCTAAACACCTCCTACCCTAAATATACTCCGGCTTTATTCAGTAGTTTACAGCTTGTTCCCTGCCTGGCTTGATCCAGATGGAAGTTAAGCTTACCTGAGTTCAAGGCATGAATAATCTAGCTGCCGCTGGCTCCATTAAAGATTTAAAGATTTAAGAATATAACATTTGTGATTTTGCCCTTGCTTCCTTACACAACTATCTCAGCCTCCCCTTTGATAAGGCAGAGCGTGCTGAGATTGAGAGCCAGCTTGGTGCATGCAAACAGGAGAGTGGGCATCGCCTTGTGGAATAATTGGGACCAGACACCATTTTGCCGACTGCTTCCATGCCTGCTCTGTCAATGGCTCCTAAAAAGCTCGCTGTGTAATGTCCCGCTGGTCCACTGCATCCTCTGCCTCTCTGTTTTTCTCTTTGTGTTCAGTCAGCCCCGTTTCTCAGAGATGTATGACATGTACAAGCAAGCGGAAAGCAGCGATCAGGCTCCCCGATGAATAAAAGAGAGGGCAGACAGAAAGCAGAGGGCATTAGCCATTTTTTCCTCCTGTTTCTGTCGCTTTGAGACAGTGGGGAAAAACGTACTGTACCTTAGGCAATGGTATGACTCAATGAGAATGCATGCTCACATGAACCCACCTACACACACACACACACACACACACACTGAGACCCTCACATCCAAAAGGGTCTCAGGGGGAAGTGAACATTCACCAGACAGCACATCCCACTGATGCCTGGTTAACCCTGATCCCTCTGCGCTTACCTGGCTTGCTGTGTGTGCACATGCGTGTGTGTGTGTGTGTGTGTGTGCACGTTTTGTTCTGGAAGACTGCCTCTGTCTCTGTGCAAGCTTAGTGTGTGTGTGGGTGTGTTGTTTTGCTGAAAACTGTGGGACCTGAGATTTCTCCTCTGAGATGTTCTTTTTAGCTAATGAAAAATCACAGTGTGTGTGTGTCTTTGTACACGAGTGCAAGTGTTTAAGTATGTGTATGCATGTTCTGCGTGCATGTGTGTTGCATAAAGCTCTATTCACACATTCTTTCCACACCTTGTTTATAATTCACTTAAATCTTTAAGTGGCAAATTTCAGTCCATTTCCAATGTTAACACAGTGATTATTTTTGGTTGAGATTTTTACACTCTGGAAAAACATATAGCACTCCTCAAATTACGGTTGAAGAGACAACATTTTCATGGACACAACTTCTAATATGTTGTATACATATACTGTTCAAGGTGCTATTTTTTTTACTGTAAATTATAGCCTAAAAATATTTTTAATGCTTCTTTTTGTTTGGTAACCACTCTGTTTCTGTAGTCTTCTGTATATGCGCCCTTTTGACACTGGTGATAAAACTGTTAAAGTAACTTCATGCAGAGACTTTATGTAGATGGGTCCAACAAACACTCACTTAAGTCAGGCTATGGTTATAGCTCAACTAGGCCATTTAATTGGACTACTGTTCTTGTCCCAAGATGCAAGCATAGGAGGGCAATCGATTTCTTGACTAATGTATGTCCGACACTGCTTCAATAGGTGGCGATATGCCCCCTTTTAGCTTGTTAGTACTGGACCTTTTTCAGGTTGACCTATTACATCACAGACCAAACATTCAACAAACAAGTTAGCTCTGGTCAGCTGGCAGCAAACTGATACCATGGTGGACAACTTTACAGCTCTGTACATTTAGTCCCTTCAAAAATGCATAGCACTGGATGTAGATTTGGCCATGTTGTTAGTGGCATCTTCTTCTGTTACACATGTAATGCTTTCAACCTAAAGATCAAAGCCTGGGGTGGACATTGTGGAGCATGCGCCGAGCGCCTTGGCCAGTTTGGGTCCAATTGACTGTATACATGAAGGAGCGATTCGTCTCCAAATCACTATATCTTGGTGTGTTAGTCCAACTTTGAGAATCTCAATTTAGTACGATGTCACTCAGACTAACATGTTCACATGTATTTTAAGTGTCCAATTTTAGTCAGACTAACACAATAAACTGATGTGAATTGAAATGATTTTCTTTTCACTGTCATGTAAACATACTGACTGACTTTCACCCAGGAACTTGGTGTTGAGCCAAACCATGATGTTTTTTTTCCTGAACCTAACCACGTGCTTTTGTTGCACAAGGAAATAAAGGTAAATATGTGGTGTTTTACAAACGCTGTTAAGTTAATTTTGAAAAAGACTGCACGCATTTAACAAGCAGAAACTGTACAAATACATCCAGCAAAGCCATTTATAAGGTAAGTGTACATGAGTTTTTGTTTTCATTAAATGTATAAATAGATCATTTATAAATAACATTAATTGATAATGGGAGAGTATTATTGATTTATTAAAGGAGGGGTTGTCCCCACAGAGAAACAAACAAACAAACAAACAAACAAACAAAAAAACTATAGCCATCAAGTAGGGAGGCAGAAGCCAGTTCCAGGCTGTCCAAAAACAAACAAACAAACAAAAAACAAAAATACCAACTATGTCGTGATCACTGGTTTGGTGGCTCACAGCAGCCTGTATTTAACAGAGAGTGTTCATCTCATCGTATAGGGTACAGAAGGCTCAACTTGCTCAGCTCTTGTAGGTGAGTAGGTGGGGACGATGTGACTACTGTAGCCAGACATTGGAAAACTCAGTGGGTGGTGTGATATAATTGTATCTGCCTGTATGATAACAAACTGTATATTTAATTTTTTTGTTCAAATTTGTTTCTAAATATTCAGCCTGAGTTAAGGGTAACAAAAATGTTTTTTATGAAGCTTTGTGAACAGATTTTGACAGAAATTTGTTTGTTTCCAGCTTTGGTGTCGAGTCTGTGTTGAGTCCCTTTAGCTGTCTCCAACAGCAGAGGTCAATCTCTGGTCTTCCCACAGGCTCTGCCTCTTTTCTTCAGGCTGCCTCCGTCTCTGTCAAATTCTTGTTTTACTGAAGAGAGCACAGCTGTTGGGAAATATGTTTCCTTAACACTTCCACATCTGCAAGTTTGAGAAGCTTCACATTTTAAAGTGAGGCAGCCCTCTCTGTGACTTAGTTAAGGGACCTCCTTGATGCTTTAAGTCAGCGTCTGCACCGCTAATGGGAAATGACACCCAGGGACAATAATAAATACTGAATACTCAATGCAACACATAGAATTAGCCAATTTTCTTGCCAATAGGCTTAGACATTGTGCTCAAAAGTAATTTGACAATTACATTGAGGAAATGATTCTACAGTGCATGGACCATAATCTATTTTACTTTTCTACAGAAATAATAGCCTCAAACAACACAGTCTATTTAAGACTATAATGCCATATCATGTATCCCTATCCCTTTCATGTACAGTAAGTATTAAGTCTAAAAAAGGCCTGCAAATAGAAAAAGTGATACTTGTTCCTTTCAGTATTCACACCTAATTAGCTTCCAAACAGCACATTTTAGAGCAGTGACGACAATAGGACTCTTTCCAGACAATATGCCAACTAACTAAAGCCATATTTTTCTTCACATTACACTGGCTGTTTGGCTATTCCGCAATCCCTAATGCTGTCTCCATAATTATGATTTAAGGAATGTGTCTTTTCCTCACATTAGCTTTGATTTGATTAATTTCTTTCTGTCCTTCTTTACTTCCCCCCCAAAAGATGAACTTTGGTGATCTCACTTCCTAAATGTCACGGCAGCACTGCGCAGCCTCAGAGTCTGAGGCTAGAGAGCATCATCGGCCAGCAGGCAGAAAGGCAGACAGACGGACAGACAGACAGATGAGCGTGAGAGACAGACAGGTAATTAGGCTGGCAGGTGGACAGACAGGCAGTCGGGAGAGAAGACAGGCCTCGTGGTCCAGAGGCGATGAATATGATATCCATGATCGTTCTTTAATCTCTGCTGAGAACAAACCAACACACGCACAGAGACACACGTAGACTGATGGACATACACACACACACACACACACACCCACACACACATACACACAAACATGGACAAAGTAGGCGTGTAGTGGCAGCTTGCTCCTGTCTGTCAGTCCAGTTAAACTGCAGTCAGGCTCGTGTCACCCTGAGAAACAATGAGCAGTGTTCCCCCTGTGTGCCCGTGACAACCTCAGACAGCTAACACACACACACACACACACACACAAATTGTAGTAGGCAAAAGAGCATTGTGGTTGTGAGAAGGAGAGAGGAAATGCAGATTTGAATGTGTGACAACATCTATATTTGAGTGTATGACAAAGAGAGAGAGCATAGATGTGGCTCGTCCCCTGCATCCTGCATCTGAGAGAAGTCCTTTTGGCCTGTCATTCACTGTCAGCTTGTATTAAAGGCTGAAGGAAACCCCTGGGAGAGAGAAACAGCAACGGAGATGCAGGGAGGAAAACTGCAGGAACGGCAGAGGGGACGGAGGATGACAAAGACGGAGAGAGAAGAGACAGGAGAAGGTAGGAAGGAGAAAGAAACCATGAGAGAAAGATCCGGTAAAGAGAGAGGGAGGGAGGAAGGAGTGAAAGGGAGAAAAAACAATAGAACGAAGAAATCATACAGAGCAAAGAAAAGGAAGACAAACAAAAAAAGCCAAAAAAAGCACTGACAGAAAAATCAGAAAAGAAGTAAAAAGCTATACAAATGAAAGAAGTGAAGATGAGAGAAAAGAAAAAAGAGGAGGCATTAGAGGAGGATAAGGAGAGGCACATGTTGAAGAGAAATGTGACAATCAAGTCAAAACAAAAGGTTTTAAAAAGTGTTGTCAAAGTTGGTGTGTGGTTTGGTGTTTTGTACAGTATGCATTCACTCTCTTACTTTCTGTTTATCCGTTGACTCTTATCATGACATGTTTTTATTAGCCTACTTCTGTTAGTTCAATGAGACAATTGGAAGCTATTTTTCGATGCTCTTCAGTGTCACTAAACTCTTAACCATCGAAACTGTGGATCTAACTGAGGCTGGAATGGACCTACCAGGCACAGGCCCAGGGGCCCAGAGTGGTCAAAGAAAGACCAAAAAGAGATATCAGGACTACAAAGAAATGTGAAAAAGCTACAAGAAGACACAAAGAAACTCACAACAACCATGAAAAGGGACAAAATAATAACAAAGTGACACAAAATGACTAGAAAGAGACACTTGGCATTTACAAAACATAGCATAACAACTCCAAAAGGGGGTGAAACAATCACAAAAACACACAAATGGACCTCAAAGAGACACAGATAAAACGCAAAGTGACTACAGGGGGGAAACAGCCACAAGGAGACACAAAATGACTACAAAGAGACACTTAACAACTACAAAGAGATGCAGAACAATCCCAAACACACAAAATAACGACAAAGAGAATTGAAATGACTACAAAGAAATGCAAAATGACTACAAAAGCACACAAAATAACCACAAAAAGACACAAAATGACCACAATGAGACACAAAAAGACTACAAAAAGACACAAAATGGCTACAAAGATGCACAAAGTGACCACAAAGAGACACAGAGCAACTACAAAGAGACACAAAACCCCCCACAAAGAGACACAAAATGACGAGACACTTAACAACTTCAAAGGGATGCAAAACAACTACCAAAAGGAGTGAAAAAAAACCACAGAGACTCAAAATGACTAAAAAGACACAAATGGACCACAAAGAGACACAAAATGGCCACAAAGAGACACTTTACAACTTCAAAGGGTTCCAAAACAACTACAAAAAGGGGCAAAACAACAACAGACACCCACCCACCCAATCCAACAGTGTACAATGCAGTACAATGGCTGATAGATTTGTTGAATAAAACACTTTTTGACCAATCTATTTAAAAAGAAAAAAGTGATCACTCTTGACTCACGTGAAGCTATCTGTGGTTTGCAACGCTGCTGACTTAACATGTCAAACTCAGTTTACTATAAATGGAGAGTACTCCAGAGCCTGTGAAAACAGTTGCATAATATTCATTGTGGCTCTGCGGGGAGCTTTCTGAAGTCTGAGGAAACAACTCAGCTTCCAGCACTTGAATAAACTGTGTTCAGGCTTTGATACTACAAATAGTCAATCAAAAGCCTGTTAAATAATATTGAAAGACACGTGTGTTAAAGCTATCCACAGTGCTGCTGTGATGCATTATGGGAAGTGTAGGGTACAACAATTGTGGAGCTTGACCCAAGAGACTAAAAGTCAGTCTCTTCCTCTGCTGCTAATTTGACCATACATTTAGTGTAATACTTATTCACTGGAATAGTCCTTTAAAACTACCTGTCATGTTTGTGTGTCCTTGTTGGATTGGTTCCCAGCGGTGCTCATTTGGCACACTTTCTGCATTGCTGCATCTCCCCGCGGTGTCTTTTACGGCTGCCACGATACCAAAGATGCCTAATGCTTCCTGATATTTGGATATTTTTAAAATCATTATGCCTAAACCGTGTCTGTCTGCGCTCGTTTGCAGCTTTAATTAAATCCCTCTGCAAACTTTTAGATTTTACATAGCTTCAGGAGGTATTTACACACCCTGGAGAGGTTTCGTCTCCTCTTGCTGGTTTGTAGAACAGTTTAACAACTCCGTTTTCAGGCAGTCTTCTGCTTCAGTGATGACGATAATGATGATAATGGTGCTGATGATGATGATGATGATGATGATGATGATGAGTAGCAGAACGTATCATGAGTGTGGACTGTGCTTATGTGTGCTCATCTTACATGGCTCCTCCTCTGTAAGGACTGCTGCTGCTTTCTGTGGCTCACCTGTAAGATGCTGATGAGACTCTGTGTGTGTGTGTGTGTGTGTGTGTGTGTGTGTATGTGTGTGTGTTTGGGTTGGTGGATAAGAGAGGGAAGGAGAGACAGATGAAAAGAAAGAGAGCAAAACGAACACGTGTGTAAGATGAAGGGAGATTGATTTTTAAGAGAAAGAATACAGCATGTGTGTGTGAGGGAGGTAGATAGATAGATAGATAGATAGATAGATAGATAGATAGATAGATATGTGTAAGAAAGACAAGGGGAGGGGGAAAGCAGGGAAGGAGAGAGGGAGAGAGAGAGATGCTAGATAAAGTGGTGGGGCGGGGAGGGGGCGGTCGGCACGCAGTGATTGGAAAATATCGAAGACGCGCACGCGCTAATCCGATGATGGGTCTCAGTTACCGGGGGGAGGGAGGGGTCTGTTTAAAAAAAAAAAAAAAAAAAAAAAAAAAAGAGAAAAAAAGGAGTAGGACCAGGGCGGGAGCATCTTGCGCTCGCGCGCCGCGTCCCTTCCTCCCGAGCCTTTTGTGTTTGAAACTCTCATATCTCAACATATCAATAATTCAAGCGCGCGCGAGAGAGAGCAGACGGAGCTCCCCCCCGCGCGCTATGAGTTCTGCTGCCTCGTCACTCGTCCAGGGCCCCTCCGCACCGCGCGCGACTCCCGCTTATTGTGTTTCCAAGTGACAGAAAAGCTGCTGAGAAGTGAGAAAAGAGGAAAAGAACAGGTTTAAACTGGCGACTCGACCGGAGATACGGGGGCAATAAACTGATTTTCAGGAAAAAAAGGAGAGAAGCCTAAAAATAAACCGTCTGGTTTCCCTTCCGCGAGGGAGAAACTGTTCGCAGTAGGCTAATTAAATCCAAGAAAAACGGAGTGGCAGAGTTGTAAAACAGGTTCATCTGGGGCACGACGGGAAACTCTTCCTACCTTACTTTTCTGGGGAATAGACCCGCGGGTTAAGGTGTGAAGACGACCGAAGAAGTTCATCGTTCTGGTCCGGTATGTTGGCGTTTTGCCTGCTGAGTGCCGTGTGGCTCGCGGCGAGCCCGGCCCGCGCTCAGAACGAGACGGAACCAATCGTCCTGGAGGGGAAGTGCCTCGTGGTGTGCGACTCCAACCCGACCGCGGACCCCACAGGCACGGCGCTCGGGATCTCGGTGCGCTCGGGCAGCGCCAAGGTGGCGTTCTCCGCAGTCCGGAACACCAACCATGAACCCTCCGAGATGAGCAACCGGACCATGGTCATCTACTTCGACCGGGTAGGAGAAATACATTTCTATTCTATTCAATTCTATTCTATTCTATTCTGTTCTAAAATGACAATTGTATCAAAAAAATCAAATAAGCAAAGTAAGTTTATAAATGTTTCAGTCAGTCTTGTCACTTTTGTGTCTGCTTTCATTATAAATGAATTCTACCTGATGAAGGCATGATGTCGATCAGCGCACATAGCCTACTAAGTTTCAGATTGTGTGTGTGGGCGTGTGTTTCATGTGTAGCGTGCTTATTGCTTGGTGTGGCCAGTTGTCAAATAGCCCATGGAGGAAAGACAAATTGATCTATCAGTGAATGGAAGATAAAAGATAAAATGTCACCTATCTTACAGGAAAACCAGAAGCAAAAAAGTAGGCCGTTCTTATTTCTGCGCCACTGACCAGTAAATGACCTCCCGATGACTGTTTCATGTGGTCTTTTTATGCAAATCAAAAAAAGAAAGAAAAGATAGGCTATGTGCAATAAAGGCTGATCGTAGTCTCGGAGCGTGTAAAAATAATAAAAAGTTCATAAACCAGGAACCCAGGTGAAAGTCAATGGCTATAGTAACAGTGGCTGGATATACGCGCAGCTGCATCGCGTGCACCTCTGATAGCTAGTGGTCTCGTGGACAGCAGCGAGCAGCTCCATTCGAGGAAAGTGCAGCGGAAATGAATCCGTCTCGGTAACGACTATTTTTATAGGTAATACATTTCCAAAGTGGCTGGGAAAGTATAGCCTGGTAGGCAAGCCTTTTGAATATTTCAACTTTTCTGAGCTGACAATACGGGATATGGGAACTGACATCTCGCCAAATAATTTAGTAACGGCAGGTCGCGAGGGCGAGGTCCTACCCGCCTGCCGTTAAAGGTTAATTCTCTCTCAAACTGCCGTTCAATTACACGCCATAGTTCGCCTCCATCCATAAAACCAGACATTTGGCTGCAGAAATGCATAATTGAAAATTCTATTTGAATGATTGATTAAGTTCCCTTTCATTTCCCATAAAGTTTGGAAGTTCTGACAGGAGGGGGGAGCCGAGATAAAAGCTGAGAGTTATTCCACTACATGAGTGAATCTGAATGTGTGGTCCCGGGGCCAGAGGGGCCCTTTAAAGTCCTTTATTTAAAAACACATGAGATATCAATTTCAATAGGCTATAATGGACATCATTCCCAAAATAGAATATATAATTTAATGGCATGTGGGTTTAATACAAACTAAGTTAATACAAAATAAACAAATCTTGAGAATTTTGTCAGAAAGCGTCCGCAGCTTAATGTGCGTCTAATTTTTGTTTGTAATGTGGAAACATTTGGGATTATCTGCTTTTTAAGATGCGGGCTATGTTTTTGGTTATTAATGTTCGTTTGGCATCTTTGTAATAAATTCTTAATGCATTCATGTGATCCCGCAGTGACTTAGAAGTGCAAATACTGTGAAAGACATAAGCCGGATAAAGCAATTTTTTCTTTCTTTCTTTCTTTCTTTCTTTCTTTCTTTCTTACTTTTTCAGGTTCTAGTAAACGTTGGGAGGAATTTTGACGAGGAAAGAAGTAATTTCATCGCGCCGCGCAAAGGGATTTACAGTTTTAACTTCCACGTAGTGAAAGTCTACAACCGCCAAACTATACAGGTAGCGCCTTTTGGTGTGTTTGTCTTTTATGTGGATGTGTGTGCTTGTGTGTCTGTGCGCGTGGCCCACATCAGGCGCCCCCGCGCTATCCCCCCCCCTCCCCCGCCATAATAAAAGTTCAGCCGCACTGCAAGTCATTTTGTAAGATGTTTGAGATGTCTTTCCCGGGAGACAACAACGGAGGCGGGCGTTAACAGATGAAAGCCAGTCGCCCGCCACCCGCCGGCCCAATCATAATTAATCAATACATGCAGAGAGGACAGAGCCAAACGAAGCGCGTGCAGCCGGCAGGAGGACGGGGTGCTGTGGTGAGCACGAGGAGGGGCGCGAGGCTCCAGCAGCTTTACTTTCAGCACCGTGGACAGCGACGTCTCCTCCTCTCTCTGCCTCTCCTCTTGAAGAAGCAGCAGCAGCAGGCTGACTAAGATTTTTGATTATTTAAGAGATTAAAACATTAAGTACATTTTGAACAGAGCAAACAGAGACAGGCATTTTAATTTTCCTGCTCGCACGCACAACAACACTCACATGGGTTTTATGCAGAAATAATAATGTTTTCCACTTATTTGTTTCTCGCACACACCGCCTGCAGTATGCCCCATCACAACTCTCCCTTTCATCCCACTAACAACTCGTTTTCACTCTGCCTTAGATGCAGTCTCCATATTCTTTTGATGTGTCAAGTGATGAAGCACTTGAGCAGTCTTAAGCCTATTCCCAGCATTTAACATGCGCGTGATGACGCTTTACAAGGCACACAGCGTTAATTACAATGTATCTCTTGCAAATTAAACTGTTGTGTAATTATGCCGTTGACTCCCCGGGGCTTTGGCATTATGTTTTGCTACTTATACTTTATTATTGGAGTCTTGAATTAATTAGCATGGCAGCAACAATAACAACAACAAGCAGGGCGGGCGATATGTGAGGAGGGGGGGTGTAAGCTATGTCAAGCTTGGCGAGTACTCCCAGTCATCTTTGTGTGACTGAACTCAAATAGACCGTGCATGGCTAACACTTGACTCATGGCACTGAGGTAATTAAGTCTGTCATAACGTGCAGAACACAATGGTGATAATGTCTGTCACATTACCATTAGTGCTGTTATTTGTGCTAATGTGCTGTGTTCTCAATATGAAACTGCGGTGTAGCCGTGACATAATGTGCACAGTCAAACAGCCAAACAGTGACTTTTACAACCAGAATCTTAAGGCTAGAGTGCACCACTTCAGTTTACGTCCTCTAAAGCCCCAAACATTTTTAAATAATAACATTTCAAAACTCATTTATAAACTTTAACTTTAAATGCAAGTAGGAAAAGCTGTGTTCCATCACGTTCCTGACATGAAACAGGTGTAGGTTGTCCTCTCTCCTCCGAGCATCCAGCCTGTGTGCTGCTCACCCTCAACCTCTTCCACTCATCCTCCCATCCATCCAGCGCATCTGCTGTGTTGAAAACTCCCACTGTTTGATTGCCTTAGAGGCAGCTACTGTGGTGAATGCGAGAGATGAGAGACAGCAGGGAAAGGAGAGCGGTAGGGATTGAAGGGGATGGAATGGAGAGGAAAGGATGAGAGTAAATGTAAAATAGTGGAGGGAGAAGAAAAGGTGGACTGAGGGACAGGGGAGGAAGGAAGTGAGGTGGAGGAAAAAAGAATGTGAATAGAAGCAGGGAGTGGAAGAAATGGAAGGCAAATGGGGAGCCGAGAAGGTGGGAGGATTGAGGGGAGGGGCAGAAAAAAAGGGTAGAAAAGAGGGGCACATCAGAAAAGAACAAAGGATGGGTGAGGAGAAAAGAAAAAGAGAAGGGTTAGGCAGGGCAAAGAGAGAGAGATAGTAAGAAAGCCAACCATCATGAGTAACTATTGATCAGTGGCTGCTGGGTAGATGTACAAAGGGAAGGAGAAACAGTTGGCTCCATCTCTCATCAGTCCTTTCCTGTGTCTGTCTATCTGTGAGGGGTAAGAGAAGTAATGTGGGTGTCAAAAAGCATCTAAAAAGCTATCTCTCTTTGCTTTTTGCCTGGCAATTAAATACAAATATTGCAAATTAAATACAGTTTATTCTCTGATCTAAAGTGAGCTCCTTCACACTCCCCATAATGCCACCCATCAGCGATGCCTACACTTCCACTAATGGATAGCTGACTTACATTGTTTTTGAAAATCACTTACAATATACATACCAAACACTTCTCTTTGTTACTGGGTATCATCTCAGGTGCAGCTATTTACATTTTCTCCATGTGCCACTGCTCTCTATTTGAAATTAAATTGAAACAAATGAATTCTATATCCCTTAGTGAACATCTTGTACCTGCAGCTTGGAACAGAGAGCTAGCAGATCAGAAAGACAAACAGATGAGGCGCTGGTAGGATATCAATACTCAACAATGTGAGGTGCTCTCTGGATAGAAGGGTGGGCTTTTAAATCTATTTCAAGTTTCTTTTTCAGTGTTTTCTAAAGACCATAATACTGTGTGTTGGAAATAAATTGAGGTATTCGACAGGGGTTAATGTTCCTTTTGTTAGAACAATGTGCGGCAACTTACACAGAATTTAGACATAAGCAAGCAGTCGTATTGTTACTTATCAGACAGTCACTTGTATTGTTATTAAATACGGCCTTCCACAGAGCACTGGGTGTAAATTTCAAAACAGATCATGGAAAGAAAAAAATCTTATTTGGCCAGGAGATATAAAGCATGAAATAGAATATTATTGAAAATAAATTTTATTGCTGTTTATTATGGTTTTGCAGAGTGAGTAATGGTATCTTACAACATTATTTTGAGCACCTAGCAATCAGAAAATGGCATTCATGAAGGCTCGGGGGTCACAGCAGCTCAGTAAGGGTGAAAGCTACACAAGGAGCACAACTAAAATGCCTCATGCTGTGCGCGTATTAAGCCTTTCTGTCACTATAATTTTCCCATTGAGAGGAGAAACCCTGGAGGCACCGCTTCAAGCTGCTGATAGCACGCTGCTCTGATAATAGGAAATTTTACCTTTTACGTACTGCTCTTTGGGTTATGAGAACTTATTTTACATTTTGACCTGGGGCAGCTGCATCTGTCTGCAACAAAGCAGAATCCTTTCAATATTTGCAGTACCAGCCCAGGTTTGTGCCTCGGTTTCCAATACGCACATTTTTATTCTCTAACTTGGGTCACCGGGGTCGACCCATGTTGTAATGAGATATTTCACTCCTGAGAGGTAGCAAACATGCTCCGTTTTTAAATGCAGAGCAGTTCTTTTAGAAGAGCAAATGCTTCCCCTGTTAATTGTAATTCATTAGGCAAGAAGATTCTTAATACCAAAATGGTGTAATATAATTTCAATTCATTACAATTGTGCCAAGCTGAAATCCGAATGTATGTTTTGCATCAGTGTTTAACCTTTTCATTACTTACTGATTTAACTCATTATCATGCAGTTAGTTCATACGGTACTAGTGTTTTAAAATAAATGATCATAGTATTTTAACAAACAAATGAAGTAAACAGTGCTGAACAGTGCTGGACCTAGCACATTTGGTACCCTAGGTAAGCTTTCTCGGCAGACGACCCCCAAAGAAAGTATTTAGTACAAACAAGAAAAAAGGTAATTAATCAACAATAATGAAAATGAACAAGGTAGATACTTAACAATAATAGTACATGCAAACAATAAAAGAAGAACACCTACAATTTGCACATTACGTCTTCTTCTTTTTTTTGTAATTTATTATTTTTTGTACTGCACCCCAGTGGCTTTTTCCTTTCTCTCTTTTCTCTAACTCTAATGCTGTCCACCATACCCATCAGTGTTTTAGCATGTTGTGTGATAATCTCTTACTGATGAACACATCACATGAACTGCACTGTCAGGACTAGAGGTGGCGCTCCTGTTACAGGCCAACCGTTAGCATTCATTTTTCACTCATGCTCAATTTCTTGTGAATTAAAAAATAATAATTTGCAGCCCCCCATCCCACTCTGAGTGGCACCCTAGGTGGCCCGCTATGTTGTCTATAGAAAGATCTGCCACTGGAGGTAACAAAACATCAGCATGTGGGTGGTAGGATATATTGAACAAAAAAAGCAAGAGACTATAGTTATTAGTTTCATTAATAACTATTGTTATCTTTCATAAGCAGCAAGTGATTTCTGCTGATTAAAATTTTGCTTGTCAACAGCAATCACTTTGAGGGCAGAACTATATGTGCTAAACAGAGCTCAGATAATTGTACCAGTTAGATATATTTTTCACAGCATATAAACAACACAGATACCAAGAAATGAATGTCAGTGTCTAGCTATGTAATTTTATATTTTGAATAATCTATAATGAATGTTGCGTGACTGCATTATATCAGGCTGCTCTGATTAAAATGGTAACAGTGTTGTCGCAAATTGCTTACGCCGTATAAGCACCGCTTCATTAAAGTGTTGGTGGATTCTGTTTAGAAAACACACACTTTTTAAAGATTGATACGTGTGTATAACCACTGAGACGAAACTTAGCAAAAGCCTCATCCCTTCTAGACATCCTTAAATATCATCAAAGGGTTTATTTAATATAGTCTGATTCCCTGTGCAGCTTTCCACTACAGCCAACAGACTGCTAAACACTGGCTAAACACACAAATGGCCAGCCTTGATGTATAGAAATGCAGGAAGCACATATATTAAAGTTGATAATGCTGTTAATTTATACACTTAATTTGTACACTTTATGTTGCTCTTTAAGACAGATTATATCAATGAGATTTGTTAATAACTGTTAAAAGTTACTTTTAATGTGTCACACGGACCAAAGACATCAAACCACATGCCCCTTTGCCCTGTAGGACAAGGCCATCAAGTGATGTGATTTTCTATACTTACCGGACTGTTCTAGCTGCTCTATTTTTTGCCTTTACCCAATTAATCACTGTATCCACATGACTGATTATATAACAATAATCTCATTGTGTAAATATTTTGTGAAAACCCCTGTAGTCAACCCTACAAATTGACGCCATATCGATACAGAGGTATTTAGTCAAAAAACACTGTGATAGTTAATTTATTTCATTTTGCCCAGTCCCAGCATAGACCAGGGACAGTTAATTTATGAAGTGTAATAAAGTGACTGTAAACAGTCTTTGACTAATTATAAAAAAGTGGGTTTAAACTGAAAACACACGGCTGCCATAGTGCAGCATCATATGAGACACATCAAGTGTTGCCCGTAGCACCAATAGGACGCACTGCACTGCACATCAGCAGAAGACCACACACAGTTATTACTACTTCTACACACAGTAATTAAACTTGATTCCTCACCTGAAGAGCCAGTCCTCATAGCTATGGCTCGCCAGACAGTAACTTTTGCCATTATCTTTATCATGACATGATTATGGGTTGTAAAGTTTAGGATATTTTTGACACTAACAGCTAGTCTCACCTCAACCATTCTTTGACACATATGAAAGACAGTGACAGCAAGACGTACAGGCCGGGATGTACAAGCACAGAGCAATAGGGAAAAAATGTTTTTCAGGGGGCGGCGAGGTTGTTAATAAGTCAGTAGTGCAAAGTGAGGCATGAGGGCAAAGTGTCGTGACTTGGCTGGGCATAGTACAATAATAATAGGTTTGTTTGGTGTGTTTTGATGCACAGTGTTGGGCAGCGGTGTGTTTTGGCATTTAGAGTTAAAGTACTCTGTACTCTGCTGAACAGGAAATCAGAAAATCTATGTGCTCTGTAGATTATCTACATATCTATCTTATTATCTCTCTCTTCTAGCTCCACAGCTAGCTCCAGCTCCACAGTAGTGACAAAAACACAAGATCCCTATCAGGCCATATGGGGGGTGGGTCTTTTAGTCTTTAAGCTTTATCTGTGACCGCCTCAACAATACTCACATGGTGTTTAAGACCAGCAGCACTTTGAAATAGAACAAAGTGAGAATGTTAGAGATATTAGGATGTGTCACTACACTCCCATCTTACTACAGCTGTGGGGAAGTGTGCGGCCAGCAGTGTGTTGATGTGTTGCACATGACGATGTGGGAACAGAATGAGGGAGCAGCATGATTTGTGCTATGACAAAGAAAAAAAAAAATAGTAATACACTGGTCCTCTGTTACTGGCTCAGACAGCGTTCATCTTATACACTGGAGATGCTGGAGAATGAGATGGAAGTCAAAGCAACATAAATAACCGCCTTATCTGTTCCTATGTTCTCTTGCCTTTGAAATGGTGAAAGGAGAAAGCGGGTGGGAGAGACGGGGTAATGGAGTTGGTTTGTCTGCAACTGGCCAGAGAGACAGTATATTCTGGGAGCTGGCAGGCCTCACCAACAGACTCTGCGTTTTAGCTGCTTGTTTGTGAGCTTCTTTCAAGGGTGGGCGTAGACAATTCTGCAGTAGTGAGGTAAAGTCATTTTTAGCGGTGTTGTGGCAACATGGCTCTAGGGATGGAACTGTCGGCCGCTCAGCCGGTCCACCACTGAAATGTCTCAACAGCTACGGGGTGGCTTCAATTTTGTACAGACATTCATGGTCCCCAGAGGATGAAGCCTGCTGTCTCTGATATCACCTGGCTTTTCCTCTGGTGCCACCAGTAGGTCAAAGTTTTCACTTATTTGGCTGGAGGCCTGTGTTGCGTGTCGCATCCCTATCCCTCTCCTAGTTTCCTCTCTGCTTCTTCACCACCAGCAACCTAATAAGAGGTGAAATGCACAAACAATCAGCTTAGAAATGTATAATTCTGAGATCCAGATAAACATTGTGTCGTCTGTTTGGGACTTGTTAGCAAAGGATGATTGAGTTGTTGGTCAGTAGAGTGCATGTGAGAAGTTACTTTAGGCATAAACACCCATGTCCTCATTGAAACCTAGTCATAAAAATACTTAAAAGCAGCTCAAGATCAGTCTGACGTTATATGTTATAATCACCAATTCAACCCAAGGAGAGTACTTTATGTCAATCATAAATGTAAAGTACTTACCTCAATTAAGTGATATGGTCATCCAACATTATTAAGAATCCAGGAATGAAAAGTGAGCCCTTTGTTTACTTGTATGTGTATGTGTGTATATTCCAAAAGGTCAAATATAAAAAGTCACATTTCAGCTCAAATTATTCTAGGGCTGGCAAAATCTAAATCATGATTATTTTGGCCACAATTATTTAAGATGATTACATAACACAAAATATTATATATAAATTGAACTTAAATTCAACTGAAAAAAGAGATAACTAACTAAATAAATAAATAAACAAAAATATAAATGCGAGAGAAGAAGGACAATAAAGCAGCATACATGGAAATGAATTATAATATAACATAATTGAATACATTTCTCTCTTTTTCGCTGATGGGCTGAATAAGTTGCATACATTATCGCTAGTCACTTTTTAGAAATAAAGTCACCAAGATGGTCTGAAAAGTCAACAAAACTAGCAAAAAATCACAGTTGGCAACACTCAGTGCACCACTGTAAAGGAAAGTCTGGATTTATAACAAAAGACAAAACGAGAGCATCACTGCAAAACATCCTATGGTATAATAATCATTTTATTTCGATTTTCACAGTCACAGTCTTTTGAAGACAAAATCATAATAGAAAATAAAATTTGATTAATCCCTGTATTACCCCACTGGTTCTCTTGTCTAATATGACATTTTAATGGATTTATCTGGGGGTTGATGCTGTGGTGACCATAGTGGAGACTTATTCGTTTAAATCATCCACTGTCAGAAGTTGAGGGATCTGATTAGAAAAATGTTTGTTTTTCATAAGTGAAGAATATTAAGTCAGGGTGTTGAGCAGAAATGGATGCAAATCAAAGAAATACACTGAATATATTTGTGAAAACATGTTTTTCCCAATGGTGTTGGTTTGTGGAGGTAATTTATAGATACACTAATGTGAAAATTATCTAGTGGAGAAACATTTCTGTGTGTTTGTACATTGCTTTTGTTTTAAGTGATTCACTTCTTACAAAGAGGAAACCTCTCATCTTCTGTTTTTACAATTTATGTCATTGTCTTTTTTGTACAGACACATGTGCACAGTAACACACAGTATCTGCAAGCCAGATGCTTGGTTTCATTTTTATCCAACCAACCTGTGTTCGGTCTCCTTCAGTTTGGCAGAACATTATAGAAAGCTGCGCTGGTTTGTGCTCATGTGTGAAAGAGGAGGTGTGAGAAAAAGTATTCTTTGAATATTCATTGTCTTTTAATTGAACAAGATTATTACAAAGACCGAACAAAAGTGAGTCATTAGGACTCTAGATTTAGTCCAAAAAAGTACATTTACAATTCTTGCCAACTGCTCTTTTGGCCTAAAGCAATGTTTAACTTAATCACTCACAGTTTTTTCCACCTTCTTAGATCAATGATTACAAAAGTCCTAGACAGTCCTAGACACTTCTTGAAGACAATGCAATAAGTCTCTCGGAAGTCTCTAGGGTGAATATTTGAACTTGTAAAAGTTCGAGGAAATCTCATTTGAGTCGTCTTTTGTAATCAAGGTAAAAACATAGTGCTGACATCAGGCTTTCAGGAAGCCTAACAATGTATTACAAGGCATGTGCCCTACAGGATGTATATTGTCTGAAGCACTGAGAAGTGTTGAATCATCCCTGTCCATATCTGTGTATAGCTAAATGCTTCACAGACTGTATGAGCAGCACTTTCAGTCTGTAGCTGTTTGTGAGACAGCGCTGGATTGAACATCTGCAGTTTTGCTGGAGAGATCTTGTCAACCAGTAATATCCGGAAGAAGCCATTTTTTAAATATCCCATGTTTCAGTAGTCTTTCATCAGATTGTCTCCTCAGCTCTTATTTGCCTTTATCTATCAAGCAATCGTAAGTCCAATTCCAATCTTGATCTAGTTGTAAGCTGTGTTCAACAAGTCAGTGTTTATTAGTTCAGTTGATGGGGTACCTAAACCTCTTGCTTGGACAACAGTTATGTTCAGTTCAGAAAACTACATGTTGTGTTGTGTTGCCTTAATGTGGCATTTGGGTAAGCAATGGTGCCAGATTTTGGGTACATATTATATCAAAGGAGCAACTGAGATTTTCCAGGACTGCAAAGTTGGCAAAGTTGATAAAAACTTGTGAAAAGCTGATGGTAAAAGTATTTATATTTTAACCAGTAGATTTGGACAGAGTATTAGGTTTGCTACATTCTGGCTGGTCATAGTGTGCCCTAGAAAAAAAAAATGTGTGGATTAGCAAACATGGGCCTTAGTTGTTCAGCCTGCTCAAGAAATGTCAGACTACTGGCTATTTCAACAGTGGCAGATGCTTGTAAGGACAGTTTGACCTCAAGCAGATTGCCCAGAATTGCCAATCCGATGCATGCATGTACGCACACACTGTTCATTGTTTATCATTAATTAAAGTTGGGTTTGGGTCGGATTTGGGCTAGGCAAGGTTTCCACTCTTGGACTTCGGTTGGGTTTGGACAGAAATATGTTTCCCAAGCAGCACTTAAGTCTACGATATGAAACTTGAATGGCAGGCTGTGTCAGTGCTGCAGAGGACAAAAAGCACTTTGTGATTTCCAGTTGCAGCTTAGCCAGACGTCACAACATGAAGGATTTACAGAGTTATGTCAGAACATTATGGCATGATTTCACCCTTGGTCTGAGGTACCTGTTTTTAAGTTGTAAAGCAGTGATAAAACAAAGCCAATATTATGCACATCATTATATTACAAATTGATTTCATGATTTGATTCATTTTATTCCCAGCTGACAAAGAGTAATATGAAGTACTGTCTTTTTTTATTTGTTGATGTGCTGTGTAAACCTAATGACAAGAGGCCAGGGCCTGCTTTCAGCATCAAATAATGAATTCCTCTAGGTTTTTGGTGCGTTCGATGTAAATACTGTTGAGGGCCATCTGCTCTTGTTGAAGTTCTCAACTGGCTTATCTTAATTAATTTTCCTCCTTTGGTGTGTTTTGACATTTGGCAGCTGATTCAGAGCTACATGATTTGCTTTTTACTAAAGGAGAAATATGATGGGTGAAGGCTTTGCCCAGTGGCTTCCTAAGATTAATGATGTTTTTCCCTTAGGCAGTATTGATGAAGACTGCTGAAGATCTGTTGACATTTGTAGGATCTGTGTTTTTGCCCTGGTCTTAAATGTAAATAGTTCAGAAAAACTTCTGACCTTTTGCTGTGGTTGCCTCCATCCCTTTGCATCATTTCTGCTTGTTTTTCACTCACAGATCTCTTCCCTTGAAACTATCCAAAATGATTTCAGTCTATAACCACACATCAACTGCACAGTAACATCCAATGCTGTATTTACACAGGAGCAAAGCAAATGTTCTTTCCAACTTTGTGCTACAGATGCACTCTTTTTATAGCTATTTAAACAGGAACAATTCAATTGGATAAAATGTAGTTTCTTATTGAAGAAGCACTGAGTAAAATTCAGAGCGTATGAGCAGTCTTGACTTGGTTCTCAATATAGAGGTGGCCGAGCAGGGGGCTAGCAGCTAACGATGCTAAGACCATAAACAGCGGAAAACCATAGCAATAGTGCTGACAGAAGTAAGTGTTAATCAGGGAGGAAACAGAGGGTGGGCATGTCGTCCCAATATCAGCTGTAACCACTGTATGATGGCAGTGTGAAGCGGTGGCAATGAGCGAGCCAATGGGATACACACATGCACTAAAGCCCTGTTTCTACCAAAGAGTCGTTTCAGTTTGGTATGCATTTTTTCTGTTTCCACTGTGAAAAGTTGTGGATGGTACCAAAGAACCATTCCTAACTGTCCCCATTTTTGGTACCTAACACACAGATCTGGTATTAAAAGGTGCAGCTAGAAACACTGCAGTCCGTTGATTGGTCAATAGCGGACATACTCCTGCTCAGGGCTGAGTTGTGGCTGGTTTTGAAGCTTATGTAACCACTGGTCATACTGTAGAAAGATTTACATATATTAGTAAAGTGTAACTACAAAATGAAAGGATGTTCTGCTGCCTCTCGCAGCATGTGGGTCCTAGAGAAAAACAACTTAATTTACTGGACCGACTGCCGGCAACTTCTTAGGTGGAGTTTTTACTTGTAATGTTACTCAATGCATGAGTTGATGGCGTGAATCTATCAGCACATCTTAAATTTCAATATGACAACTTTGACCATTCCATTAGCTTTTATTGTATCTCTTGGATGATACAGACTTTTAGTAATGAGTGGATCTTCAAGTGTTGTTCCTGTGGACTACAGCAAGGCTAAATCCCTGTGCTCTCCTGAGAGGGACTAAATGCACAAACCCACTATTTTTACATACCCGATTGAGAGAGACTCTCACTCTTACCTGTTTTATTGTGTTCTGAAAATGTTGGCGTGTGTCACTGGTGATGAGGAAATACAATGAGTGCTGAATGGAACAACCCTGGACAACAACACTGAAAAGTACTGTTTGCAGTGGAAATGCTAAATGGACTTAGGGTCTGGGTACCATGTCTGAAGGGTTACTTTTACTTTCAAAGGTACTAAACCAAAAGAGTTTGGTGGAAACGGGCTGGGTAGAGACTTCATTCTCTGTTCAGGTCACCATTACTACACTACGTCTTGCCATATTAGCGTTCAGAAAATTGCCCACAAAACCTTTATATTAGATTTATAAAACTCCATCCAAATCCCGACATATGGGCCGAACATTGTTGGAGGAGCGTGTGTTGCCATTTACATCAACGATAGCTTTGTTCCATTCAAGTGTCCCAGTAAGCCATAAATGAGACAGTGAGCCAGCAACATATTTTATTGTTTACGCCTGCGCTTTTCCTTCTGTGACATGTCAAATTTCCTTCTTTAATAGGCCTATGCGCCCACCAATTTATACCTTAAAACATCTGACTATATATGGTACTTAATAGAAAGCATCCCTCCTTGATTGGGTATACTTTAACAATTACACTGTTTGTATTGAGATAAAAATAAGTATCAACGCCTGTCACACTATGCTGGCAGAGGTAAAGAGGCTGCAGCGATCACTGCGGCACTGATGAAGGATGAGGATACTTTAAGACTGAAGAAACACTGACTGTCTTTTGTTTGCAGTAGCATTCTCTACAGTGGGACTGTAAGATTCAGTGCTTGCAAGGAATCTGTTGTAAGGCCAATGCCATATACAACACTTATCTGGAATGATGTTGGCTTGGGGAGCAATGACTTTCACTGTTTAAAACACAGATAAATAGTGGATCCAGAGTAATACAGCAATAATTTATCATCACTTACTGTATGCACTGACTAATGCTGTTATGTAATAGTTATACTAGGTGTGAAAGCCCCCCTAGACTGCACAGAAACATTCTTATAATATATTCAGGATATTCAGGCATTGTAACATGTTAACTCTTCTATTTATGCACCAATTCAATCCCAAACAGAAAAACTGCTTATTGGAAATGGTTACAAAACACAGCAATGCCCCACTGAGAGTTGCAGGGTGGTAATTGCATTTTTTGGATTGAATTTCGAAAAAGCACCTACTGTGGGTTTCCACAATATCTGCACCTCATAAGGTGCAACAACAAAGAATGGAAATCAAAAAATCAAAAAGCTTGTAAAAACCACTGAATAGACACTCAGAGTTGACCTAAATAATCTCCTGGCCAGCTCAGATGTTCCAGATTCTAAATATGAGCAGGCGTGTGCAGCAGGAAAAGCTTTTTTTTTTTTTTTCCAAAATGCAAAGCATTTGCTAGAAATGGTTTCCACATTTAAACTGTTGGCAGCAGGCAATTAGCTGTGGGTAATACTGCATGATTTTAGCCAGCATCACCAGATTTCCACAACATTAATTAAAACTAGCAGTGCTACAACAGATACAGTCGGTTTCTAGTCATAGTTAGGGCACATGGTCAGCAAACCTCCTTTCCCCCAGCATGTAAATGCTGTGAAAGCGCTTATTTCAAACTGGTATAAGAGACGTCAATAAATTTACTAGATAAGAATAATTAAACTTACCATAATATCAGTACACTACTGCAGCCATTGATGCTATGATGTAATAGACTAGCATGTTTTATCGATGTTACATAACACTATCAGCCTGTTTTAATGACGTGCTTCAGCGTTATCATGGAGGAATTCGCAACCTCAAGAACTACAGGTCCTTGAAGGCTCACAACTTTATTTTTACCAGTGGCTAAACAATCTTACATTGTTTGGACAATTCATGAGATCCTTTTTGCTTAACCAGAAACAGCCTCATAATTGCCATCACCAAACCCACCAGACTTTATTTAGATAAACTGTCATTTTAGCCTGTACGAAGCCCACATATTTTTACACCTAAGTGACTAAAATTAAGGGTTTATTTTATCCAAACTAGAGCTGGTGATTGTTAAAACAGTGGAGAGATGAAAATTGTCTCTGTGAGTTTTATTTTATCAACTTTGAATGCAGAGCGTTTTACGATGATAAAATTACTGTTTACTATTTAAATAGAGTCTGGTGGGTTTTATGATAGCAATTTGGGGACTGTTTCTGGTTAAACAAAAACGATCTTATTTAACAAAAAGGTCTAAATCTATAGGGATCCTTTTAATAATCTTATCAGACACCTGACTACAAATCTGAGCCTGTCAGTGGCAAAAACCAGCACTTTAAGTGGAAGTAAATCAACAGTGCAAACATGCCCTGATTGTTTACATTAAAGGCTGGCTGCAGACAAATTTCAAAAAATGTTCCCATCAGTCACTTAGACACAAAAACATTGGAAAATACATTCCAGGTTGAAAAGTGCCCTTAAGTCTGGATTTTTAGGTTTATTTGACAAATAGAAAACCACACAGCAGCTCTTCAGCATAGTAATTAATGCTTTGTTTTGTGGAGGTTCCCATAAATACCGACTGCATCTATCCCATATGCATAATCGTGCTTCATTGATCACTATTTTCCAGCGGTCCTGTCACTCAAACAGCAGGGAGCCTTTAGTTTTTGCTCTGCTAATTTGCTGCAGTAAGATACTGCTGATGAGTAAAGATCTTGTTAGCCCAAACACTGCGTGCTTCCATAATAAATAAATGTTTAACACTGAGGGAGCAGCAAGCCTTTATCGTGAAACAAGAATAGAAAGGGATGACACTGCTAGTCAGGTTAGTTTTTAGAATTTTAGCATCTGTTCCAACATAGTGAGTTTGTCACTTTGACATGGGTGTCTCTGTATGGTGTAAGACAATACAGATCCTATCTACAGTACATATATTACATCCACTGATGCAAGTCTTTGAACACTTTCCCGTTAGAGGCTTGCTTTTGTACTTTGTACCCATCTCCTGAATGACCCTGGAATAACTTTGCTACAAACTTTAGAAAACTTCCACTATAGGAAGCTTGGGCATTTAAAGACAGAGGGTGTCACAGGCTCCAGACAGACACACCATTATGTATTTATCCATCACCACGTTCATCTGCATCAGTCTGTAAAGAAGGAGATGGAAAGGAGAAATGCAAAGAGCGAAGAAGAAAAGGAAAGAGAGGTGAAAAGACAGACATCTTAAGGAAAAGATCTGGAGATGAAATAAAAGGGAGAAACATCAAAAAGAAAATAAGATGTGGAGAAAGAGAGACAAAAAGAAATAAAAACTAGTACAAAAAAAGTATCATTGTCATGTCAAGACAGTCGACTGGACAGGGATTGATGATGCAATAACAGGATGTCATCATGTCGTTGGCATTAAGTGCTGCACTGAGACGTCAGACAACTTCTATTTACATATCAACGAGCCAGATTTTCTCTCTATCTCCTTCTCTCTCCTCCAACAGTCTCCTGCCATTTCATCCCTTTTTTCTCCCTCTGTCTTTTCCTCTTTTTATGTATCTTCTTTCTGCCAATTCTCCCTCTCTCTCGCTGTTACTCCGTCTCTCTCTCTCTCTCTGTTACTCAGCCAGTTAATTGGTTCTTATGAATTAATGAATGCAGATCGATCGAGGCCGGACACGATGTGCAGCCCTATTATCATGCTTTTATATTTATGCTTGGTAATTTTAAGGGTGTAGTTGACAATGTGTGTGAGTGATTGAGGGAGAGGGTGGCAGGCAACCACACACAGGCACAACCAACACGTTCTTTATTCATACAGGTGTGTGTGTGTGTGTGTGTGTGTGTGTGAGAGAGATAGAGAGAGACAGAGAGACAGAGAGAGAGTTTGTGTGTGTGTGCTGACCGCAGTCTCATCCTTCCAAAGCCACTGTCACAGTTTTATTAGAGCTATACATCACTGGCACACACCACGCACTGACCCTGTGTGTGTGTGTGTATGTGTGTGTGTGTATTCGTGTGAGCGAGAGAGAAAGAGATGGTAAGAGAAGATGGAAAGAGAGATTTGAATCCCCCTTAAACTTTCACTGTTTTCTGCAAATCTTCAGCTAATTGTACATGTTGACAAAAATGTAATTTTTGGCTTTTTTTCCCCACATCACTCAGATGTGAGTTAAAGCTGCCATATTGCCAGTAAAGGCATCTGCAGTATTATGGAATCTAATATGGAGATGCCAAGTTATAAATGTTTTGATCACAGCAATAATTTCAAAGCAGCAGCTTTGACTCTAAAGAATGACTTGTGTGCTATTCTACTTTTGTTTTTGTTTTTTTTAAAAAAAGACTGGACTTTGGTGTGATGCCTTATTAAGGACCTGATTGACCTGCTCCCTGCACAAAATATAACAGGGCAGCTTAGCAGGATGTTCTTTATATGATACATAAAGTCCTGACTCGCTTCTTACAGTAAAGCCAGAATTCACAAGCGCTGCTGTGGCTCTGTCTGTTAACAGTCCCACTGTGCTTTAACAGAGCCAACATGGCAAAAAGCCATTACTTAACTTATAAATGGACCAAGCAATGTAACAGATTCCAGGTCTGACTGGCGCTTATGTAAGCAAGACAACAAGGGAGTGTGTTTAAATAATTGACCAGAAGAAATAGAGATTGTTTGTGTATATGTGTGTGTTATGTGTATGGAGGGAAACAATATGAGGGTTTGGGCAAGGGGTGAAGGTTTGTAAGTGTGAGTTCCGCATGACTGACTTGGGCGAATGCTTTGGTAGGTGAGACGATGTATTTTGTCTGCACGGTTTGTGTGTGTGCTTGTGTGTGTGTATCTGAGGGTAACAGAGTGATGTAGTGATGCTGGCTTTTCTTTGTCTGCCATCTCTGTCTCTGTTTGGAAGCATTACATGCACACTGGACAGGAACCATGTCTCCCCCTCCCTCTCCCTGTCTCCCTCTTCTGTTTGCCTTTCTCTTCCTCTTGTTTAATCCCCACTCCTTTTGCTCTTCTATCTATCTGTCTATCTATCTATCTATCTATCTATCTTATTGATGATCAAATAAGGCAAATAAGATGACTGTCACCAGTGGCAGTGGCCAATGTTTTTGTTGTTGTGTCATATCAGTTTTGCACATCATGGAATCCTGTAGACAATAGAAAACAAATTTGGGACAAAAAGGACAAAAAGGACGCAGTTAACTCACTATCCACGTATCAGGGCATGCGCCCTATTTTTTCCATTATAATGCTACATTGTGAACAACAAATCTATGTTGAAATCAAAGACTGTATAACAAAGATGGACGACATCACTGCTCCCCAAAAGTGAAGCCAAAACATCTCAATCTGGTGTCTGGCTGCAGCCCCCCACTTCCATGTTAGCAGATGTGAAATGGGCCAAACTGAAACATCCAAAGTATATGTCAAAGATGGTTTCTGTCATTTTAGGTAGTTCTTATCACACTGATGTATGTTTAAGTTAACATCTTTACACGTGAACATCAATTAGTTACTTCTTTATAGCATTAGTTATTCAATGTCATGACTCACAGCTGTGTTTGCCAATCAGTGTGCTCATGATCATTGGCACTGCTTGTGATTGGTCGGACAGTTGTATGGGTGGGAACTGCTACTGCAGAGACTGCTACTGCACAGATTTTGGCTCCAAATAATGACACCAGCTCAAGATGTTGGCGGCAATATCTGGGATATATTGACTTAATTTTTGCACAGTGAGTGGAGTTAGATATGCGTTGTCCATCTTGATATACAGCCATTGATTGAAATTGGAGGGTGGAAAGCTGGATAACATTAGCAGTTAGCCGCTAGCAGCCAGTGGCTGAAACTAACAGGTACTGGAGCTTGTATTGAGTTACATTAGGGTGAGTTAAAGCTCTATCCAGTAAAAATGAGAATGGGGAAGGTAAATTACACTGTTATAGTCATGTTGAAAGGTAATCTTCTCAAATGTAGTAGTTGGTGAGAATATTGAATGAATGCAGCTGATTGAGGGAGAAATTTGTTGATGTTTTCACAACAACAACAACAAAAAAAGGTATTAGTGAGGAAATTACAGATATGTAGTGAAAAGACCATTGAAGCAGTGATTTAATTTTTTGATGTGAAAGAAGGTAATAGGTCGTTTCATGTTTTTGTATGATTGAATTTGTGCTTACAAAAAGATAGTGTAATGAAGGGCTGAATGACTTCAAAACAGTTGAGTTGTTTTTTGTTACACTGATGTTTCCCCCTTCAACAAAAAACCATCCATATTGGCCATCATCCAAACAAACCATTTCTCAATCAGCGCATCCCTACTATCTATCTATCTATCTATCTATCTATCTATCTATCTATCTGTCTGTCTGTCTGTCTGTCTGTTCTGTCTATCATTCAGTCTTTTTTCTTCCCCCCTCCTCTTCTCCTTTCCTGTCTATTTGACATTATGATCTGGAGGTTAATGAGGCTAACTTGGTTGCATCTCTTTACACACATTGTTCTTCTTAGTGTCCGTTATCTGTATTGTAAGAATATTGTGCTCAGCTTGACATTTTGGGTGGGGGAGGAAGTACTTGATATTTTTAGGCTGGCCTCCTTCAGGTCTTTCTGCTTGATTTGTTACTAGAAAGACGTGGATGGTAAATAAAAGAAGAAGTTTGTCTCCACATTTATGTATGAAATTAGACATGCTGAGAATTGTTTCAAACACACCACAAGTCCCCCCTTCATCTCTCTATCACACTTGCTACATTGCCCCTGAAAAGCCTCCACAAAAAGTGTGTCATTTGTTTTAACTGCGTACTTGTTTCCTTCACTCACCTTTGGAGTGTTAGCTGGAGCAGTGTCAGTTATTGATGATGGCTGCACAGCAGGACGAGATCCAAATCTCATGTCTTGAATTTGTTAAAGTGATTTGTGCTCATCTCCTTCACTGATTGAAGATTTGTAATCAATCAAGAAGGATCCTAATTAAGCAGTGTTTTTACTGTAAGATGCGTTCACTAGTTATTGCAGTTAAAACTGTTACACTCTCGTAAACTAGTCACATGGTGGTATTGCTGGTTTTAATGGTATCATTATCTTCTAAATTGCCCAGGGAAATTATATCCAAAAATGTCAATATCGTGCAGCCCTGCGAAAACAGGTGATAAACCAATTTATTTAAACCAGTTATTTATGCTGCAACTGATTCATCAATTAGATTGTCCACACATTGGCATGTTCAGGGAATATATTCCTTCAGTCTAGTTCCTTAAAGGGATAGTTTGGATTTATGGAAGTGGAGCTGTATGGGGTATTGTATTACATACAGTAGAAGTCTGTTGGCACACCCCCAGTTTGGAGAAGCAGGAACGCAGACACGGAAACTTAGCAATGTACTGCTGTGGAGGGGTCATCAACAAAACATACTCTAGCCACCTAAATGAGTTCCACCTAAAAAAAAAAAAAAAAAAAAAATCTATTAACAGTGCAAGTGTATGCAATATTTACCTTTCCACCAGGTGGCCCCCTCTGACGGGGAAGCCAATAATGACTTTAGTTCCCCATCCATGCGTTTGTCAAAGACACCAGACTCCATTGACAGAAACAGCGACTTTGGCTCACAGAACACGGAAGCTGCTGGTCTACAGCTGTTTCGATTGGTCAGTTAGTTTGTGTTATTGTGTTACTTTGTGGAATCTGAACTAACCCTTTTAAACGCCACACAATAGCACAAACTAACTGATTTAGGCAGCATTAGACAGCAGCTCTTTTGGTGTTAAATCACTGTTTTTCTCAATAGAGTCTGGCTTTGAAGAGAGCAATATAATAGCCTCAGTTCCCCATCAGAAATCGCTCTCTAACATTAAGTTAAAGCAGTGAAAATATTTTGAATATCGTGTATAAGTAAAATGATACATATTTTTTTTCTTTAGTTGGTATTTCTTTTGTAGGATATGAAAATAGGTTTTGCTGCTAAACCTCTCCACAGCAGTACATTGCTTTGTTTCTGTGTTAGACTCCAGCCTCCCTCTCCAAACTGCGGGTGTGCCAGTAACATCAACTATCATCTATGTTATACACTGACTATGGATAAGTACCTCATACAACCCCACTTCAAAAGATCTGAACTATGCCTTTAAATTCGCAATAAAGCTGCTACAAGTACAGTTTGAAACTTGCTGACTTTGGCGACCTCTCCTTGTCCACGAGAAGTGTTTTATGTCACTGTTTTAAAGACTGTGACCAGGTGCCGTCTCCAAACTGCATAGAAAGGGACCAATATGGAGCAGAGGAGGGAGTAAAAAACTGTCAACTGAAGAGTGGAAGTTGAATAAACATGCACAAGGAGGAGAGTTATTTTCCCCCACAGTACAAGATGTGTTCAGCAGGAGCCAAGTTCATGTCAGACAGCCAAAACAATGTTCTCTCATCGTATACTGAGTGATGCCTCCCTGGCCTCATGTTAGTCTCAGTTGTTTACGGTGCATAAACTACACAGTGTACATGAATAGTGGGTAAATAATAATAATAAGCACAACCTCTTTTATTAAATTTGTTGCAGCCTTAACTAACTTCATTTTCACCACAGTAATATGTGAATTTTGCCATGACCTGCACTGTTTCAACCCTGATAATTTAAAAAAATTGTTTAAGTACAGTCTAAGTGTTTTCATCAAATTCACAGACTGGCTGTTCACACACACACACACACACACACACACACACACACACACAACACACACATATACAGTCAGAAGTGCTATGTTCAGTTTGCTATTAAGAGGAGTGCTGGGCCAAGAGAGCCCTTGACTCTGACAGGCTCTCCATCTCTGCACACACACACACACACACACACACACACACACACACACACACACACACACACACATACATATTCCCTCTCTCTCCTGACCATCAGGGTAGAATGAGGTGGATAAGTGTATAATTATGGGATGTTTATGACTGTGTTCCATCACTTAGCAACAGTTTTACAATTACTTACTTCTAGGTGGTAGAGAAATATTTTGACATATTTGGAGCTCAGATGTGAGTTTCTGTGGAATCATGAAACTTGAAAGCTCTGCATGCTGCTTAAATAATGTGAAGAAACAAATGCACTGCTAACATACACTGGGTGAAGTCTTTAATGAAATAATAAGACACTACTGCAGTAAGAAAAAAGGACAAGAAGTGTTAAAAAAAACCACTTTGCTGTGATGCAGACCTCTGAGTGGTGGTTAGAGACAATTCACTCCAAAATCAAAATCATGTTTTTGTTCTTACCTGTAGTGCTATTTATAAATCTAGATTGGTTTGGTGTGAGTTGCTAAGTGTTGGAGTTATCAGCTGTAAAGGTGTCTACCTTCTCTCCAAAGCTCCTTTTCCACTGCACAAAAAACCCACCAACACCCGCTAACATCTGGCTTTTTAATGGAATGTGAAAGTTGACTCTGCAGCAGACATGGGTATTTGATGGAAACATAACACCCTGATGAATGTGCTCCTTTACCAGCGAGATGCAATGATGCGTTACCACGAAATACTGTGTGTCTCCGCTTAAGCAAGACTCAAATATCATTCCAAATTAGTCTGCAGTTTGAAAAAGAGACTGAATGACTAAGAGATATAAAAACGAAGAAACCACCATAAAGTTTTCCTGTGTGTAAAAAAAACCTGCGTACACACGCTGGAAAAGGGGTATAATATAATGGAACTAGATGGCACATGGGTTGTGGTGCTGAGAGTGCCATAAAGATTTATTTAAAAAAACAACTTTACAGCAATGTCTCTTTCCAGAAATCATCACTGGATCACTCAAGATAATCTACACATCTAACACCACTGAGCTAGCTAATGTTAAAGCTTGTACGCTGCGAGGGTCCTAAGGACAGAGGGATGTCTTATGCTGAAAAGCCCTGTGAGGCAAAGTGTGATTTGTGATATTGGGCTTTAAAGTTGAATTGAATTGAATCCATCAGTAGATGAATGCTTCCTTCTGTGATGTGGTTGGTGGCTGTAGTTTGGTAGACAGAAAATAGTTCCTACATGAAACTGCTCCCAACAAGGTCTGTGAATTATCTTTAATAACTTGGTCATGAGATGTGGAAATAGACATTGCTGTTGTTTTGCAAATGTATTTGTTTTTTGGCGCTTTAAGTACCACAAGCCGAGTGCCATCTAGTTACATTTTATTGGGCAGACACCTCTACCAACGATATCTCCAACACTTGGCAACTCATACCAAAACAATCTTGATTGACAAAAAGCCCCACAGGTAAGAAGAAAAATATGTTTTTATGATTTGGGGGAACTTTCCCTTTAAGGTGGATGTCAGCATGGTACATTAGGGTTTGTAATGGTTGTGTCTTTGTACAGGAGACGGACATTTTCTGTGCCATTGTTAAAGTTAAAAAAATGACAAAAAAGTGGTGGGAGGATTATGGACACCTGTTGGTATTGCTAATGCAATCCATCCTTCCATGTGAGCAATTCAATGCAATGAGACCGCCCCCTCAGGAGGAATGACAGCATCAGTTGTTTCGGCAAGTGCCCAGAATTAACATATGTTTTGCATTTAAGTGACAAAGCCTTCTAGAGGCCGTAGTGATTATGATGGGAGCGAAGGAAGGAAGTCATGTGGTAGTATTATAGAGTGTAGGGAGGAGGTCAGTGTGGATGACCTTGTCAACAAAACACCAGACTTACAGGAGACCACCGTTTGCTTGTTTGCACTGTTTGCACTGTTTGATTATTATTGTTTTGTTGTTGTTCCCTAAACAAAACCAAGCACTGTTTTAACATAATGTCTAATTGCAGGTTCTACAGCTACCTGCTGTTAATAAAGATTTTTTCAACAAAGTTACTGGTGCGTGCTTTTCTAGTCTTCCGACAACTCAATGTCACATTCACTCGTGTACACACACATTCACACACTGGTGGCAAACGCTACCATACAAGGTGCCACCTGCTACTCAGTTACCATTCCCTCGCACTCACATACTGATAGAACAGCCATCAGGAACAATTGGAGGTTCAGTATCTTGCCCAAGGATACTTTGACATGCGGGTTGGAGGAGCGGGAGATCGAACCACTGATCTTCGCATCGGTGGACAACCCCTACCACTGAGCCATAGCTGCCCTCTATATAATAATTTATATCTATGCACTCATTTCTTAAATTTTGGTTGACAAAGTTAGGAAAGCCTTGTTTAAGCCCAGCCTGATGTTATCTTTTTAATTTAACACTAATACAGTACTGGTACTTGGTATTGGCTGATGCCCTAACCCTAACTCTAACCCTATCGCCAAACCCTAACTCTCTCCCAAACTCAACCAAGTCATTACAGAGTGGTGCAGGAATGAGTCCTAAAACCCAGAATTTAGATTTTCAGCATTCCTAGTTCCCTCGTTTTGAACTCAATAGGCTTTTTGGATGAGTTTTTGTTTAAATGTTCTATGACATTGAATACTTAAAATAAATGCCCAACAAGTGACTAAATGAGACTACAGAAAAACATCACACCAAACATGGCTTTACCACCTTGTTTTGGTTCTCATGTTATGTCAAGCAACTGTAATGTAGATAGTTTAAAGCCAAACGTTAGCCTTTTACGTCTGTCGATTGCATGTGGGCTTAAGAAATAATTAAAGTGGTGTTACATTGTGAAGATGATCTTGCTGAAAAAATGTGCAAATATCATGAACTTTTGTTTGTCCCAGAGGTTATTTTCTGCAATAATCTGAAACCCAATGAAAAAATCCCATTGGCTTTTTGACGATGAAACCAGGGTGACGGTAACATCTGCATCAGCCTACAGAAAAACGTTTTCCCTGCAGCACCCTGTTGTACCTAAACCTAACCAAACCTTAACCACAGCACTGTCACACCATATTTATCAATTGTGATTGTTATTGTGATTTATACTGATTTTGGAGGGCAAAGCCAGATTATGTCGTCTTGCGGGGCATCAGATCAGAACTTTTGCAGACATAACATTTGTCAAATCAGTGATCCTTCATAAATAGTTCATGCTTTTTGGCAGTCTTAAACCAGAAATACCATTTATCACATTTACAGAGGAATTAGAATATGAGCCTCAATTTACAAAGTGGGATGACATAACTGACAAAAAAATGTTTTTCATATTCTCCCCCTCCTGAAGCTAAATCAGTCATCACATAGTCACAGTCTTGTAGCATACAACCACTGCAGGAGAACACAAACCCCCTGTTGTTCCACCTTTCTTATCAAGGTACAGCGAGTTTGCTCGCAGGAAGCCGAGTAATCTCACAGGTTTTATAAAGTGTGATCCTGCATAAACAGACATTTCTGCAAAATTCATTTCAGTTTGTTTTAGCACTGCATGGGTGCCAGGGGTAGTATAAAACCATTTCTTAGTGAAGCATACGGGGGAAGCAAATCCAGGGAATGCTTGTATTTCTGCTGTTGCTCAAAAGAGAAGTGATGAAAGCCTTCGTCTGGTGTGTATGTTGGCTGGCCTGGGAAAGGGAGGGGACACATCGCTGACAGCTACTTCTCTTTGTAAGACGAAGATGTTATTCCCCATTGAAACATTTGTTGAGTCAGAAACAGTGTGGGTCTGTTGTGTCTTTGTGTGTGAATGTCTCTCTAAGTCACTGTTAAATCTGCTCCAAGTGGTAACTGAAAAAAGGGAAGAACACATGATATATCTATTGATAATGACTGCACAGTAAAAAGCTGCTCCATGCAAATATTATATCCCATTGTATTATCATACACCACATGCATTCTGCATGTACTTGCTAATGAAATTTTGTTTTTTTTAAATCCTGCAGCTCAACAAGAAAGTCTAAAAATATGTCCGTGTTGAGTGTCTGTCTCTTTTATCCTCTTTTCATTCTATAAACTGGCTGTCCTCTCCCGTCTCCTACAGGTGAGCCTGATGCACAACGGCTGGCCGGTGATTTCAGCGTTTGCTGGCGACCAGGATGTGACGCGTGAGGCGGCCAGTAATGGGGTTCTGATCCAGATGGAGAAGGGAGACCGGGCCTACCTCAAACTGGAGAGAGGAAACCTAATGGGAGGATGGAAATACTCCACCTTCTCTGGCTTCCTGGTGTTCCCCATGTAGAGAAAGAGCGAGAGGAAGAGGAAGAGCGGGGGTGGAAACAAAGGAGGAGGAGGAACTGGTGGAAGACGGAAAGTGTGATGATGACGATAGGGGAAAAGGCAGTCGGAGGAAGAAGAGGGGTGTGGGAAAGAGAAAAGAACGCGGATAAGATGGTGGAAAAGAAGAAAAAGAAGAGGGAACGTAACAACGGACTCTGTTCGGGATGCTGCAGAGGGAGGAGGGAAGAGGAAGGATGGGGGATGTTAGAGAGGTGTATGAGCATGACATAGAACGATTATACAATGGTAAAATGAGAGAAGAAATACGAAGCCAGTACATGAAAGTGTATGGCCAGCTTCTTCACTTCCCTTCCTCCTTTCACCCATCCTTTCATCCACCCTTTCCTCCCTCTGTTTTCTCTGTGGCTTGACTGCAGCTTTGGACAGCCAAAACTTTTTTTATTCTCAGCTGAAAGACGCAATTGATCATTTATATGTTCCAGAGTGTTCTAAAGCCCGAGTGTAAAGCCCCCTTTCCCTCCTCCACATTCATTCATTCATGACCTCTATTAACATAAGCTTTGAAGAATGTTTCTTGAAGAACTGCTCCCCTCCCATTTACTGTGGCTTTATTTGTAGTTTTTTTTTTCCATGCTTGACATCAACTGCACTGATTTTGGATCAGCCTCTATCCCAAAGCCAAACCAGAATTTTTACAGGGGAAATACTCAACTCTGATCACAAAATCAGGTGCTTGGGACACATTTGCATTCCCTGTAAAGCTGTGTTTTATAGTTCTCATAATAATTATTGGCTTTTAGGAAACTCTGATACCAAGACAGTTTGTTATTGTCTGGTGTCGAAGTCCTCTACCACACAACCCATGTGCGGTACAAAAAGTACAACCCAGCCTCACTCCCAACTCGTCAAATTCCAGTCAGTGGCCTGTTGGCATCAGACACCGACCCACAGAGGCACCCTTGAGCATGAAGACTATGAGATGCCCCAGGTGGCATAATTTTCTGATGCTCTGGGCAACTGCTATATTATAAAGTAGGAGAGAGTCAACGTAGGGCAGGTGCGAGTGGATGGGTCAAACAAACTTGGGACTTTCAGTCAGGAGCCAGCTATCTTTGTCCCATGTGAAATGAAAAGTCAAATTTAGGGGCCCACGATAAATGGTCCTGCAATGCAATTATTCACATTCACATTTTAACTGTATCGTAAACTATATGTAGTTTACTTTATATTAACATTTGACTGTTTTAATTATTGAAGTATTTAGCATGACAGATACTTGTGGTCCGTGGGATGTGAGGATTCTTAAAATAACAACTGTACAGATGTGAAGCCTTGACTATATCTGACAGATCTTTGATTAAACCTGTTGTTTTGGGTTTTTTTCCTCTGAAAATATTAATCTTATAGTCAGACACAATTTATTTAGCTTCTGTAGTTAAGGCAACAGCAAACTGATATGATGCTGATTTACATGAGAATTCATGTAAAATGGAGGTTGAACCATGAACATAAATTAAAGAGTGCCTGTAAAGCATTTTAATAAATTAATCTATTATAATTAAAACAATTGGGGACTGAGAACAAACTGATATAGGATACTGATAATATTTTAATGATTGTAATGTGTTAAGTAATGCCCAATTTATTGAGTTATAGTCCTGTCCTTATTTACAAACATTTCTGTTTTTGAACGTGTAGCCTGCTATATAGAGATATATTAATACATTTTTGTTCAGTCACAAAAAAGTCTATACATGGGATTTATTTCTTGTTATCTTCAGGAACAGATGAGTAGGCACTATTCATCATCTTATATGACATGAATATGACAGCAGCGTTAGTTCAACGTTTCCATGGCAACGAGTACAACAGTCTGCGAAGGTTGTCTATCAGCCGCTTGCAGCCTCTGTTCACGCAGACTTTACGTGATGACAGTAAATACGTCACACTATGTACAGCTGAAGTCCGTGAGGGCTCAGGCTGCAAGTCCAGAGGGTGGATATTTAGATTCAGCCTCCGACTTGACCGCAGCTTGTTGTCACCGCCTCCTACTACAGCTGCCTGCTCTCGTCCACTTTCCAGGTGATGCGCAGTTCATCTCTAAAGGGCCCACTGATAAGTGTAGATGATGCGATCATTGCGGTTAACTAATCACTCACTCTGGACTTTCCTCCTCTCACTCACATTAGCCTACACTGGCGGACTCCTTGTTTGACAACATAAAAAAAAAAAAAAAATGAGAGTAGTTATAAAATATACTTGCACTGACTCTCCAGCATTTTTTTTTACCTACATTATATGTTTATTTTGAAAAAGACTGTATGCATTTAGCTAGCAGCTACTCCTACTGCAAAACTGATGCAGGAGGGGTACCTAGTTGGTCATATTTTGGTGTGACGTGCCACTGATCAAGCTTCAGTATTTGATGAGCTGGGAGTAAGAATGCGTTGAAATGTAGCGCTTTCTACTATACTCCAGGCAGCAGTTATGCTTCTGTACAAAGTGTAATCACTAAAACAAACGAGTAGTATAGAAACTAAAGGAGACAGGAGGAGACAGAGTTGGTATCTGCCATCTAGAACACTGATACTCAACTTATAGCTTGTGGGCCAGATCTGGTCTGCGATAGGATTCCGACTGGCCCACCTACCATTTTCTTATTCACAATGAAGATAAACTGATAATTTTTTGTACTTTGAATGTAAATAAGGTACCAGAGTACATGAAAAAAGCATCAAAGTAGAGCTTGTTTATCAAAAAGTGACTGGGGTGGTTGCCCTGGACCCCCCAACAGGGGTTTCTGCTAAGCCCCAAATGTCCTGAAATCCTAGAGGCGCCCCTTCATACACCTGACCTGCACAAGGCTGCTTCCACTGGATTTGCCTCTTGGCAAGGATGAGTGAGGACATCAAGAGTTGAGAGACTGGAGACAGGCAATTCATTTATTATATATATATTTATATATATATATATACATATATATATATATATATATATATGTATATATATATATACTGATAAACATTATTAATGTTTGTTTCTTAGCTGCCTTTGGGCATCTGTGATTTTGCAAAAGTGTCCCCTGCGCAAAGCAAGTTGAGTTTCCCTGATTAATATGCTGCAAGCACAATCTTTCCAAAAACATTACAGAAAAATGCAATTTTACATTTCTCTACTGAAAATGTATGGAGCAAAAGTATGACGTATATGTACAGGTTACAATAACAGGAATTTCAGGTAAACTGTTAAATGTAGACTTAATAAAACCCCTATCTCCAGCTGTGTACGCAATACTTAACTCTCTTGTGACTATACCAAGTGAACCTAAGTTTGGTAACAATACAAGTCACACTGAAAGTATTGCTGTACCTTGCTCCTTCAGTGTTTTTGTCATCTCTCTGGTAGCCACGCAAACATTCGAACCACCCCCCCCATCCTGCCCACCCTCCTCTGTCCACACCTTCATCTCCCCCTCCCTCAGTCTGTTTCTCTCACTCCATCACCGCTGCTGTTTCTCAGATTTGTAGCCCTTCCTCTCTAGGATCCTCTTCTCTCTTCAACTATGCTGTTTACCCACAAGTGCAGATTTCTCTCTCTTCTTTTTTTTGTATACTTCTGTTATCCCCTCACTCACCTCTCTCTCTTCCTTCCCTCAACGCTCCATCTCCCTCTCCTTCCTCATGTCTGTACTTTATCTGCTGCTGTACTCGTTTGCCTCCCAGCACGGATCCTTCCTTGCTTTTCTTCAATGTTGGACTTTGGACACTGAAACCAACAACCACGAACTCTATAATATATATATACATATATATGTATATGTACATACATATATACATATATATAAATTTACACAGTATATATACAAATGGATATATAAATATATCGAAATCTAAGCCACCATTTCTATTCTACTGGTATTATGATGATAATAATGATAATACTAATACTGAAAACTGAATCTGGTTGATGACTATAATATCTGTATTTCCGTACTTCAGTGTTATATAAAAGAAAAAAATATTCTAAGAGAAACTTACTAGTGATTGTGTGTGGAAATCTGAGGCTGCCGTTCTGCTCTTCTGATTAAAAACATGCTTCTTGTTTTTGTTTTGGGTCAAACCAAGTTGTGGCGAAAAAGCTGAGACTACTACTTATATAAAAAACCTACCGCTAAAAAAGGTATTTTATTTATTATTATTATTATGATTATTATTATTATTATGATTATTATTATTATTATTATCAATCAAATCAATTTATCTACTGTTTTCTTATTTATTTGCTCTGATGAAATCAATAAAATTTAAATGGTACTTTTATTTTTCTTAAACCTCCTTTAAGCCTGGCCTGGCAGTTTATTTTGTGGAAGCTGGCATAACTTCTGAAAGCAAACAGAAGCACACACAGCCCCAGGTGTGTTGGTGTGTGTAATGGTGGGTGGTGTTCGCTATATGTGTCTCTCTTGTTATTGTCTCCTCTATACTATAATCTTCTGTTTCTCTTTATCTTATTCTCCCTAAATCTAATCGATTAGGGCTCCTTGTTTCTTTGCCTCCCCTGTCCCTTTTGCTCTCTCTTTCCTCCTTTTCCATTTGTTTATGTTTTATTTCCTTTGGATGCTTATCCCTCTCTCTCTCTCTCTCTCTCTCTCTCTCTCTCTCTCTCTCTCTCTCTCTCTCTCTCCACTCTGTTGGTTTTTAAGGTTTTGTGGTTCGTTTCTCTCCAGACTCTAATGAGCTCCAGGGGGAAAATTAGAGCTGGAATAACAAGCAAACATCAACATCATCTCCCCTCTTCTTCCAGATCCCTCCTTCCTCCTGCTCAAACTCTCTTCTTCTCCTCTTCTTCTTTTTCCCCCTTCATCTGACATTTCTTCTCTTTATGTTTCGCTTTCCCGCCGCTTGATTCTCCTTCCTGTCCGTCCTCTTTTGCACATCTTCCTCTCTCCAACATCCCTCTGCCGTCTGTGTCTGACTTGCTGTCCTCTCCCCCTCTGTTCAGACCAGTCTCAGTGGCACTTCCTTTCTTCTACATTCCCTTTTTCTCTCAGCTTTCTGTTGTCACATTTTTTTTTCTCTTTTAGTTCAATTTAACTGCCAAATACTGTATTGGCATAAATATAAGACAGCATTTTTACTCTTAATTATGGTGGAAAAAACTGGAGTCATCTTACTTCCCAGGAGTAGCTTTCAACAAAAACACAAAGAGGTGTCTCTCTTTGTGTTTTTGTATCTCGCAGTCTCTGTCACTGTTTTTATATCTCACTGTCTCTGTCACTGTAGCGGGGGCAGCACTGATGCAACGGGCATCCCGCCAACTGTTCTGCACTTAGGGGGACGAAGGCATCAGGTACCTGTGACAGCCCCAACCACGGAAATGGTTGGCCAAGTGTCCCTCAGACAGGCCGCAAGGTGCGTTTCAAGTATTGATGATAAGTGTGTCCTGCATATTAGTTCTTGTAGCTAGCTGTGTTCTCCATCAACACATGAGCCGAGTGATCCACCGCTAAGAGTTGTCACGGTCTGGTTTTACTTCAGGAGGCTGTGATTCACAGACTCTAACTCCTCCAAACTAAACAACAAAATATGTTTGCATAGAGACGTTACCTTCTAAAAGCACACGTACATGTTTTTTTCTGCTGTTTTATGTTTGATGTTTGCTTCGGCTTAGGCAAGTAAAACTACTTGGTTTAAGCGGAGAAAGAGTTTTAACATCCTCGGAGGTGATGAGAAGATCAGTAACATAAAAATGAAGCTACAGCCAGCAGCCCTGCTCAATCGCCTGAAGAAAATGTTGGCTTACGTTTCATACGTATCCTATCCGCAATTCTAAAGTGACATAAGGAGTTGACTTCAGCCGCTACCCTACTCCACAACAATGAACATGAAACACCAATATAAAGTTTTTTTTTTTTTCCATTTTTAGTGGACACCTTCTGCAACCCAACCTGTCTGAGGTGGATTTCCCCCAGGAGAAAGCTTTATAAACTTAACAGCTAAACTGACCATTTCAGATTATTTTGAAACAAAAATCTTAAGGGGGGTTCTAAAAGTTTTGATGACTGAGTGCCAGCATATGACTTTTTCATGACATACTAACACATTACAAAAACTCTTAACAATCAACAGTGATATAGCCTATGTAACACTCATATTACATTATAGTTTACTAATTTTTAATATATGTAAAATAATGAAATAGAGACAGAACAGTGTTTGCTAATGATTAGTGATGCGTGGTTGCCTTTTGTAGCAAAGCAAATTTTTTCTTTAAATTTTTTATCATTTCATTGGTGAGGAAATCTGCTCCTATAAATTTCGGCAACAAAGTGAATAAGGGTATTTTCTAAAATTTCAAACTATTCTTGTAAATTAAAGGGGCTCTAATGAGTCTGTAACAAATCATATTTCCAGTGAAAGCATTTTCACTAGAGGAAATTAAAGATTTACGTGACATTTGACATATTTGCTAGATAAATGATTTCAGTGACCAATCAAACTGTTGGCTGGTTTTATGTTGATAAACTAATTGATTTAATAAGTAATTGTTTCAACTCTAAATAAGCAAAAAGAAAATTGTAAGACACTTTTGTGAAACTCAACTGTGTATTTCAAGGACAGCTGAAGGTTTGTCAATACATGAGGACGCTGGCTGATGCTGATATCTGAGCAAGTATATATCTGTCTGTCCATCTGTCTGTCCGTATGTGTGTCCGTCCTATTCTCATGAACGTGATATCGCAAGAACACCTTGAGGGAATTTGACACAAACCTCCAGTTGAAGTGAAGAATAAATTGATTAGAATTTGGAGCTTGCAGGTCAAAGGTCAAGGTCAGTGTGATCTCACAAAGGCACAGATTTTATGCCTCCACACCGGCAACACCTGTGGCATAATGGAAAAATATTTTCAGGTTGTCCACCCATCTGTCCATCCCTCCTTCCCTCCGTCCATCCCTCTTTCTCATTCTCATGAGCACCATATCTCAAAATAGCTAAAGCTAATAAGATAAAATGTTGAAACGATGATATCTTATATCTAAAAAGCCAAAGGTCAACTTACTGTGACATCATCATATTCTGCATAAAATAATTTTTTGCCCAGTAATCAAAAGCACATCTCAGGAACAGAAGGGTAGACATTTGGTCAGATACCGAATTGGTAAAACTGTAATAGAAACTTGACTGGTGCACGAACGCATACAACTGCAGTATACCCATTACCTCCTGCTGGTAATTCTAGTTATCATTAGACCTTCCTGGTAAATAATGTTGTTTAGCTATTTTTATTGATGATTGATCGTCATTACGTACATTTGGTTACTCACATGTGGCAACTGTAATGCCTTTCATTGTGTGCCTGTTTGCGTCACATGAAATCAGGACAGTAATAGCTCGCCGACAGATAAGAGACATTAGGAATGAGAATGAGCATAAAAATAGGCTTATCTGTTGTTTGTTTTATTGTGTCATAGTGGAATAAAACCCACCCATGCATCTGATAGCCTGACAAAAAGATGATGATGTGGAAATTTCTTTGCTTTCTCTCGACTACTTTGTCATTAGATGTTGGCTCACAGGAGCACAGGAGCCCTCTTCTATGCACAAATAAGAAAACAGCAGAGCAGAAGTGCAGTCATGTTTTATTTCATTTCAGTGAAGCTGTAACAATTTGACTGTCACCCTTGTGTCAGCAGCATTACAGTATACCAAATTAATCAGTCCTGTGCACATTATACCCTCTTTCTATTGACTGGGAAGGAAAAAGACCACCTTCACTGTCACATGAATATGAATAGTTCCATTCATAAAACCATCTTTATATGTGCACACAACCTCTGTTGGTGCCGTCCAGTAGAGTAAGTCCACGGACTTTGCTTAGTGAATTATCTTACTACTTATTGTCCATGTACATCACACAAGATGTAGAATACAGCAAGCAATGACTAGTCAGGGTACAACATGCAGTCTGCCAGGTCTCTCAGCCAAGTTGCAGTAAAAACGCTGATCACCTAATCTGACACAGCGACCATTTCAAAATACAAAACTGCCATGTAGTCTTGTTCTAGCATTGTCCTGTTGAATTTATTTACTACATTTATTTCATTGACATATACCAATAACTTCAAAGCTGCTTTATACACCATTTCTGCAGTCTTTCTTATTTTCAAAATATCCAACAACAAGTGCTGCATAAAGAAGGGGGATTGTGGTGTTTTATAATCACGCTATTTCATATTCATGCCAGAAGAGTAACTTTCTCACGACATGTGTTTTAATCATATTTTTCTGTTTCTTTGAAATTATTTTTTATAAATCTGTTAACTCATTCGCAGCATTTCCTGTTAAGCATTTACGCCAGTTTGAGTGTATGTGTGTATGATGGAATGTACGTGTGTGAGAGAGACAGAGGTAGAGAGAGTGTGTGTACTTGTGGGTGTGTGTGTTCATTTCCCTCGCAGCAGCAGGTCCAGAGGCCTTGTCCTCCAGCAGTAATCTGATTGTGGCAGAGCGAAGGAGACATAATTGTCTGCAGCAGGTCACCGCATAGCAAACAAAGTGTGTGTGTGTGTGTGTGTGTGTGTGTGTGTGTGTGTGTGCGCGCTCTTCTCTCCTCTTCTCTTTCTCTTTGCTTCTCTCCTCCCCTTGCTCCTGCCTCTCCTTTCCTCTCTCCTGTCTCCCCCACCTCTCCTGCCTCCTCTCTTCCTCTCTAACCTCTCCCCTCTCCTTTCCTCTGTCCTCCCATCTCCCCTCTCCTCTCAATGTCAAGAGAAAGCTGACAGTTGGGTCTGATGCAGCATTATATTTTCAGCTCTATGGAAATGTGCTCACACTTATTTACAGTTGCCAAGAACACACACACACACACACACACACACACGCAAACACACACACACACACACACACACTCTCTCTCTCTCTCTCTCTCTCTCTCTCTCTCTCTCTCACTCTCTCACTGTCAAACTTCCTGCTGCCACACACACTTTGGCCCCTCTTGCCCTCTCACTCTAGCCAGATGGGTACGAGGGCAGATAAACAGTCAACAAGACAGACCAGAGGAGAGCGACTCAGACTGACATCTAGACAAGAAAAAAGAACAGACTAGCAATTCTTTTGACCCCAGATAACCTCTGACCTCCACCCAGCTCACCGCTTCCCCAGGTCACACACAAATGCAGACGCATCCATGGTAGCTTGATCTCTAGCATTTTTGGATCATCTGACATCGAGTCCCTGAGGCTCTCCCCTTTATCTCACCCCGAGTCAGTCAAACAGCACTTTCAGACAGAAAGACAGAGAGATAAAATTCTTCAGGGTGAAAACCTTACAAGTTATGAAAATCCAAGTATGTTACGTAAAAAGAAAGAATGGCAAAAAATATATATTCCCAGAACAACACAATATAACACACCATCTAGTATATATTTCTATGTGGATTTTTGCATGTCTGGGAAAATACTTTTGTTTTTTACCAAATCAGCAAAGTAAAAACATCATGCCTGTGCCTGTATGAAGAGTGACTCTTTAAGGCATAGTCATTCTTCAATGTAAAAACTAGTGTCTTCTTCTCTATTGTGTGGAGATGTTAAGTCGTCTCATCATTTCTTTCATAAGTGTATATTTTAGGCTTTGATGACACACTTCTTGGAAAAGTATTTTACTTTGTCTCCTAACATTTTGGAGGATAAGGCCCTGATCAGACAGAGTAAGTTTTAGCAGCCTGGGGCAGGTTTTTGCTTTCAGTGAGTGCGTTTACATGGACAGTTTAATTCCCTTTTCATTCAGAATGAAAGTTCATTTATTAAAAGTGATCTTGTAAACACCTAATTCGGAATGAAAATGACCAACACGATTGAAAATTCATTCCGATGTAAGGGGCTGGAATATTCTGTTTCTAATTCCGAAGGAAAGAATTTCTCGCACTTGTATACACTCATTCCTCTTTAAGTTCATTCTGGTCTTTCTGTGCATGCTTGTTTCCTTGCCCTTCTGGCATGATGACGTATATAGCGTGCATAGCAATGGGCTGAGACGGAGCAGTCGGACTCGTTGCACTCGCCGGTTTCCATTTGCCACAGCACGGTCTTGTATCTCCCTTCTCCTCCTCAACAGACAAAGCATTAGCAGAACAAGGTTGTCGTACTGCTGCTTCAAGAATATAAGCAAAACAAGCCCTAAAAAGGCACTAAGAACGGCGTCGTCAAGCACCTTGTTATCCGGAACGAGGACTACAGTGTTTTCTTCCGGTAAACGTAAACACGTAACATCCCCTATCCAATCAGAAATCTTCCCTGCCCCAAACCTTGCGTGGAACTGAATACAGGTGATTAAAAGGCGATTAAACTGATCTCCCGTGTAAACCCTCATTCGGAATGAATATTTCCCATGTAAACTACCTGGAAAAACTTTAATTCTGAATAATTTCATTCAGATTTATTTCATTCTGAATGAGAAGCCATCATGTGACCCCACCCAGTGAGAATGAAGGATTTTGCTTGATGAGCTTGCGTGGCTGAGTGCCTCACCTTTTTCCACGCTATGGGCCTTGCATTTTTGCAGGAGTACCCTGAACACCTTGATTTAATAAAACTTTAACTCAGATTGAAAAGCGGCAGACATCATTTGTGTGTGTGTTTTTTGTTTTTTTTTTCATTGTCCAATCAGATAAATTGAGAGGCACAAGTGGTAGGGTACATGGTTTGGGTCAAAGGTAAAGTGTGTAAGTGTGTTAGGGGGATCTAGTGGCGTCAAGCAGTGAGGACTGCAGACAGCAACCAGCTGAAACTTCTTCTGCCTAGAATTCCTTGAGTGTTTATTATTCAGGAGGATTTTAGCTGGAGCTGAATTATCAGCAGAGGTCTCCTCCTCTCCAGAACAAACAGACCAGATGATTAAAACAAGTAAAAACACTCATAAAGCAATATCACATTACAAATCAGTAAATCTCCAGCATTGTTGGCATGTCGGAGATGGGTGGTTTGCCCACCACATTGTGCTTACCTTTATCCTGATTCAGACATTCACAAGGTTTTTACTGGGAGCTGAAATGAGGACTCTTCCTCTGCTAAACAAACAGACCCAGAAACTTAAACCTGTAAAAACACTGAATAAAGCTGTTTCATGTTACAAATCAGTGTTTTTCCCCAGACTGCTTGTTGCAGGCTTCTAAATATGGTGGCTGGCGCAAAAACCTGAATGGCCCTATCTAGAGCCAGTGTTTGGTTTGTCCAGTCTGGGCTACTGTAGAAATATAGCGATGCAACATGGCAATCTTTGTAAACAAGGACCTGCTCCCTATGTAAATATAAATGGCTCATTCTAAGGTAAGGAAACACAAGGATTTTTACTCTCAGGTGATTATGCACTGAAGGACATAGACTTATTGTATGCCATTTCTGCCAATATATCCCCCTAAATCGAACAGACTGGTCTTTTAAGCCAACGTTAGCTCACTTTCATCATCACACTGGGCAACCTGCAAGATATATCTGAAGAGCCTGTAGCCTCAACTACTTTCTATCATTTTACCAACCATAATTAGGCCGGACAGTTGACAGCAGACTGTCAAACTGTCCCTGACTCATCCTAAAATAAGCCTTGAACTGACCATCATCCAGACGAGGCTCCTGGACCAGCTGGTTGTACTTCCTGTGAATTATTTTTCTGAGGCTCTTGAGTACTACCCTGGGAATCCAGAGTTCTCGCAAGAGCACAATTTGAATTTGCTCAGCTAGTCACTCTGGCAATCAGTAATGATGCTCATTACCCATGCCGTTGGAGCCGAGCTGCACCAATCACATCGGTGTATCTGATATAGGCAGGCCAGAGGCGAGTTAAACAGATGACGACAGCACTGTGACGACGAAGTCCGGAATCAGTCAGTAAACATTGCAAGATGACTACGGATGAACACCAGTTGTTTGAAATGGCTTTGGATGATGAACGAGATAGAATTGGCTTTTTCTCTAAAAGAGGAACAGAAGACGGCGCTCGAGTCTTTCCTTAACAAGAAGGATGTTTTGCTGTTTTGCCGACAGGATACGGCTAGAGTCTAATCTACCAGTTAGCGCCACTGGTATCACTCTGGATACGTCACCCTGTGTATTGTTCTGACTGGTCGTAGTGTTATCCAATTGCATGCAGTGATATTTACAAATGCATGCTTGGTGCCGCCCCTCGAGTTGGGCCATTTGCATTACTCATAGCCAGACCCTAAATCTTTCTAGATTTGGGTCTAGATTTCCAGGCTACTCGAGTACCCCAAACTATGTCCGTTTTCCTGTGTCCAGTCCTCAAGTGCCATCCACCTGCCCATATTTTATGCAGATTTTAAGGTACTGATCCTACTCCTAGCAAAATGGCAGTTAAGCTAAGGTTAAGCACAGGATTCTGTGGTTGCCTTACAAGCAGCAACCTGCAAAAGGCACTGGGTCTGATCAGAACTTAACTGTGGGACACCAACAACCTTGGTTTTGTTTCGTCTCATACAGCACTTATGGTCAAATAATATGTCAAATATAATATTATCCTGACCTAACCTTAACCATCGCCATTTTAGTTGCCAGTTTATTGTTAATTTTCTTGGATGTTTGACCTTCACTGTGCAGAATCATGTATGTGCAGACTAGTTTGGCACTAGAAGGATGTTTTCACCTTAATGTGCTGAAGGAGGAAAGTCTCTGTACTCAAATCTGAGTTTAAGAAGTGTAAGATGTGAAGCCAATCATGGTTCAAAATGCAACTTACATAAGTGTGGTAAACTTAAAGGCTCTGGTGCACATACACTGAGACTGAAAAGAAGCCTTGAAATTGGTTACATTTATTTATTCATAGATTCATATTCATGGATTTTTCAATGACAAAAAGGGAGAGAATGCAATTTCAAGTATTTTTGATAAGGTTCTTGATATTTTTTTATTGTAGAAAAATCACATCAGGTACAAATTATTATTCAAAGCAGTATTTTCATATTGGTAAATTATGTCTAGAGGGGATCTTACACATTCCTCTGAAACATGGATAGTTACATAATTAGGGCAAAAAAAAAAAAGTGGTTCTTGCTTAATGGCTCTACGGACAAATCCAGCTTGTAGGTGGAAGCATACAAGCCACCATTTCTGCAGTGGCATCCCACTTGTGAACACATGTATGTTTAATACTGTCATGGATGTAAAAGATTTTAATTATTAAGCACTTTTATGTAAATATACTATGTTTTGGAGATGCTGTGGAACCTTTTATATGTAAATAAAAAAACACAACTCAAATACATGAAATAAAGGCTATAATGTAAAACACAAACTTTTCAATGAAATTTAGTCCAGTTGTAACAGACTTCTTGGCTGGGCTGAGCTGTTATCAGCTGCTCCAACTACAAACCTCATAACAAAGAGGGAAATCCACAAGCCTCTGCTCTGCCCACAGTTCATGGTTGCGGATCATGACCAACCCAAACAGCTCTGCTTCTACTGTCAGTGACAGTGTGTTTAGTTGGCAGATGTGCCACCACAGAAATGATGCCTTGGAGCCAGTGGAGTAGTGGTGTACCCACCTCTTTTTCTGGCTTTCTACAGTATACCCACCTATCAGCCAGAAAATCCCCATCGAAATCCATTGGAGAGTTTATCCAACCCGTCTACCTAGCAGTGCACCCGCCTCATTGATGCTACCAATTGACCTATGGCTAAGCCATGCCCCCCCCCCCCACCCCCACTCACTCGGACAAACTATCAACATTCAGTGACCGGGCGCTATGGCAGGTGTCACAGTACACAGCATTTCGCAGGAGGCAATTGATGATTTTTGGGGACATAAGGATCAGATGCCATTGAGAAGTAAACAAAAGGGCCTAAACTACACACTGGAGGGATATATTAATCATTTTATTGTTGAGAAGGTCAATGAAAAGCTTAAATTACAAGCCAAAATTTACAGGTCACAGTGTACACTTGTGAACTGCATCTCGTTGCCGTCACCATAAAAGACAACAAGTTAAAGTGCCACTGAAGTTTAGGTTTTTGACTCAGAATATGAGAAAAGGATAATGGCCTTTTTACCATCTTTACCAAGAGTGTCTCTCCGTTAGTTTGGTGCTACAGTATTTACACCAAATCATTCAGCATAACGTTTGTCGGGTCCATGTCATTGGTTTGACAGCCCATTGGTTTGACATCCCATTAGTCCGACTGTCCGCGGTGCTGAACGGCAGGGCGTATGGTGTGCCGTGACCGGCTTGAGGCGGAGCAGGCTCACGGCTTATGTGTTTGTCACTTTCTTTATCATTTTAACCCACACCATGATCTTTTCCTGACCCTAACCAAGTGGTTTTTGTGCCTAAACCTAACCAGACCTTAACCACAGGGCGTCATGATGATTTCGGAACGGACTTCGGAACAATGAGTTTAATATGGTTGGAACAATGGGATGTCGAACCAATGGGCTGTCAAACCAATGGGCAGTTCCCACGTTTGCCAACCTTTGTTATCTCTGCGATTACAGATAAGTTAATGGAGCTAAGCTCCAGAAGTTAATATTAGCTTAACTAGAGCCCTCAACAGCTAACAATGATGTATGATCACTAAAGTACAAAAACTAGAACAAAATAGGCTAATGAACTCCCAGCAAACAAGGTGACATGATGAACAACGCAGCTAGGAGCTAACGTTAGGCTAACTTTAGCTAACGTTAGCTAAAGATGTTAAAGATAACTTTATATTTCTTTCCAGCAAAGTGACAATATGTTGCCTCAAACACGATGTTGACTTACCTTAAAACAGATGTAGACATCCTTGTTAATCTTATTCACGTTGAGTTGATGTTGTGGTCTGACTTTACCGCACAACTTTATCCAAAGGAGACACTTTTCTCGGTTGAGATGTGGTTTAGGAAAGGGTAAAAAATACACCTCGTCGCCCAGCTTCTCAGGATACCTTGTGTTGGAGTTGCATGTACCCCATGCAGACTGTTTGACCATTTTTAAACTTCAAATCTCCAAAAAAGCACATAAAACCGAACAAAACTGACTTTCTGTAATGCATTTCAATGAACGTCCAGACAGAGAATTTCGAGTATATGGGAATGGTTATAAGCACTGTGATTGGCTCAGCGCGTTTGAGGGCTGGACTTATAGTCCAGGCAAAATAGCCTTTTACGACAGACTAATTGTAAGAGAATTTTTTTCACCATTTATCATTTCTATGAGGTGTCCAGAACGACATACTAAAAGTCCTAAGAAATCCTCGTTGCGGAAATATGTTTAATTCTCATCAATCCTAGATGTGTGCCAATATGGCCGTACAACAATACACCCAAATGGGCTTATTTTTTTCTTTTACTCCTATCACAATGAAACTTTCCAGAATGAAAGTAAACATGAAAAGTAAAATTTTTTTGTATTACAAGTTTTTTTGAAAATAAATTTGAATATGCAAATGAGCTCAAAACTCATTAAAATATGGCCAAAAATATACCCCAATAGGCTAATTTTTCCCTTAACTCTTATCACAATGAAACTTAACACAATGAAAGTATACATGAAAAGTAACATTTTTTGTATTACAAGTTTCAGGCGCCCCGAGCAGTTGGGGGGTTTGGTGCCTTGCTCAAGGGCACCTCGGCAGTGCCCAGGAGGTGAACTGGCACCTCTCCAGCCACCAGTCCACGCTCCATATTTGGTCCGGACGGGGACTCGAACAGGTGACCCTCCGGTTCCCAACCCAAGTCCCCATGGACTGAGCTACATATTTCCGCAACTAGGATTTCTTAGGACTTTTAGTATGTTGTTCTGGACACCTCATAGAAATGATGTAGAGTGAAAAAAAATCTCTTACAATTAGTCTGACTTTTGGGTCCAAAATGAGCTAGATTTCCTGGACTATTAGCCATAGGTCAGTTGGAGCACACATCACACAAATCAGCCATCATTAGAACAGGTTATTGATAAGCAGAATTTCTGAATTTTCCCATCACTTTTAAACTTGTAAAATTGTTTTTGAATGCTCACTCATTCCCAAAAAACAGATAGATAGACTATTAGGCTAGCTATTGTTCACGTCCTTAAACAACAATTTTCATTTGCTATAGATGAACAAGGTCATATCTCACATCTAGTTAGAAAACACCTTGCAATGGGATCAACTATAATACAGCAATCTGTGACTTAAAGCAAATGTTGACCAGGGTCGTAAGTAGGGGGTCAGATCACCCCTGCTCTTCTTCGTACCCCCCCTACTTTCAGCCGGCTAGCTCGGACCACACCCATATTTGAACTCAACCTTAATTTTGATCTCAGCTCAAGAAACAATACCAGCTGTCACAACATTTTCACAGCTGGTTGCAATACATTTACTTTTTTTTTTTTTGCTGTTTATTTTATGTCCCACAAAATATTACATTTGCAGCATTGTCCTCACCAAAAAAAAGTGCTACATATTTTGCAATGGTAGGAGACGATGTGGCTACATAAGTCTTAACACTCACATGACACTGAAGGATGATGCAAAGTAAATTAACTCCATGGACATTTTATATCCATGTTCACAAAAAAAGACTATACTGAGTTGAAATTGAATGCATTTTCAGGTACTATATAATTTAGCAGAGAGAATGGATGAATGTGACATGTCGGACTCTTCAGTGAGTACTGTGTGGCTATAGTGTGGCAAGCAGAGCCTGACTGTGTTGATTTTGTATTATGAGCTGAGGTGATTGGGGAGTTCAGGTGAGAGAGCAGAACACAGAGTTACAGATAGACATAACACAGAGCAAAGAAAAGACTGTAATGAACACTGACAGCTTCTCAGCAGTGATGTTCAGATAGGAGCACATATGTAGCAGCAACTTTCAAAAAACTCGAAGGGCTTGGTGTTTGTTTTTCATGATACAAAAGTTCTCATACTTGATTTTGACCGATCCACATCCTGAGTAACTTCTTACCTTTCCTACGCAGTCTGTCAGATCCAGCCAGATATTGCTGTAAGAATAAACTAAACCTATTGCCACACATTACATTTCAGTGTTTTTATTCCCATCACACCATGACATTAAAAACAATTAACATCTGTCACAACACAATGAAATCCAAAACTGTGCAAATGATTTCCTGTCTAATGGGAACCACACGGTGAACTGATTTTAGCACCATGTGAATGTGTGAAACCAAGCCAGCTGTGGCAACTGTGTGTGTTTATCTGAACAGTGCAACCATGACACATTTATGAGACACACATTTTCTCTCTGATTAATCAATATGTTACTGGCTTCAGCTGTAATTAGTTTACTTTTCTGGACAAAATGACACTTAAGGGGTAGCACCAGGGGTGGAAGTAACGAATTACAAATACTCACGTTACTGTAATTAAGTAGATTTTTTGGGTACTTGTACTTTTATGAGTATTTTTTTCAAGTGTGTAATTTTACTCATACTTGAGTACAATTTACACCATGTAATCTACTTCGCTACTTTTAAAATCATAAGTCGCTACTGACTACGCCCACAATTTGAATTAATATTCAAACCTTTCATCCGCATCTTTGTAGCCAATAAGGCTGTCTGATCGTAACCGCGCCAATTAATCTATGACGTAAGGAAAGGACAACTCGGCTGCAGCAGGCACAGGTGTCTGGCGGTAACATACCTACACAGCGGAGTAGCTCTAATTTATGGACTGAAGATTTGGAGACAAAGAAGCCAAGGGTGAGTGTCCATGCGCTCCACGCAAATCCGTGAGCTCCGCATTGCAACATAGCGGCTTACCAGTGACAGAGAAGTCCAACTCCAGGTCCAGTAGTTTCCTCTTTCATTGGTGTCATGACTGCCCAGTAGTACCTGGACAACCGAGCCGTGGCGGCACACAGGTATGTGGCGTGTCAGAGGAGAAACGAGCCGTTCACATTTCTCTCTCTGTGGCAGGTAATGGCCTACAAACCTCACCACACTTTAGGGACTGTTCTTTACTCATGAAGGGACTTGTCAGGGGAGGAGGGTGTCTGATTGATTTTTATTTTATTTATTTATTTTATTTTGATCCCCCCCTATGTTAATCACTTATTGATGCTGTTTTTGAAGTATGAATAAGTCAATAAGTAATTTATTCCATTGAAATATCAGTGATGTATTATAGAAAAGTGATTTATCTTTTTATAAATGACAAAAGGCACATCTGCCTCATTTTCGCTGTGGTATCGTGATACTACTCAGAACCGTGATACTTTCACTGGTATCGTACCGTGGGTCCGAATTTTGGTACCGTGACAACACTAGATGTCACAACAATTCCATTCGGAGTCGCGCAGTGAGGCGGCTCGGGTGCCACTTAAAAAAGTGTTCCCACTTTTGGGAGTGGGGGAACACTGCTCTCTCAGAGGCCCAAAGTGTTCCCCTACTTCTAATTTTACAAATTAAGCACTGGTTATTAGTTTGGCTAAGATAAGTCTGCAAAGATATTGTCACTGCCACTGGTTTGCCTGATATTAAAATAAGACGGAGCTAGCTAACGTGTGCGCGTGCGTACATGCATAATTAAGCTACAATTCTTAGAAATGTTTTAGCTTAATATTTGGACAACCACTGTCATTACAATAAATTAAATCTGTAGTCATTTAATACTCACAGGCCTACATTCAGCAGGCCTATATTTTGTGCTAGAGTGACGCTATGTTATATGAAACATTAACGATGAAAATTAACCATGCCATGTTAGCTTGTCGGTAAGGGGGGTAAATAGTGCTCCAAATTCAGGCTAACGTTTAGCATGGAAAACAGGGCACAAGCAAGGGGTCCCTTGTTCTCTTACTTCAAGATACCTGAATGAAGATGTTTTTGTATGATAAGCGTTACCCCTTTACAGACACATCCACTTCACTCTAATCCCTTGCAGTTTTGTGCAAAACACATGCGGTTATTTTTGCGTGCAGTATTTATGTAATTTCGCCTATTCTATTTTATTATTCCTGCATATTAGGGTCCTTAAACAGTATTACAGTTAGATAAATTGGGGCTGACTGGAAAGCTGTGACTCTTGTGGAGTCAGCGAGCCCCATGTATTCATGTGGGTGCCATGTGTTTACACTCTTGCCTCATAATAGGCATCATTGCAGTAATTTCACTGTATAAGGTGAGCTGTTTTTGATATTTTGTACAGGTGAATCGAATCGAATCGAATGCCTGCTCTTGACGACACAATAAAACATCCATCGGTTGAAAGTAATTAATACTCTGAGTAGTTTTTGAGAAGAGTACTTTGTACTTTTACTTAAGTATTTTTTAAACACCAGTACTTTTACTTGTAATTGAGTACAATTTAAGCAATGTAACAGTGCTTGTACTTGAGTACAAATTTTCAGTACTCTTTCCACCTCTGGGTAGCACAGATGTTATTTAGTCTTTTTGTTTTCATTAGAACCAGAATCTTACCACACCAATGCCATCAGCTGATTTTGACCAACAAGTATAACCTGTGTAGCAAGCCTGATATCTTACAGCTTATGCAACAGTGCTATAGAATTCCACTGACATCCAAAAATTGTTGCACTTACACACAAAACAGTGACGCCCTGAATTCTCAAAATGATCACTCTAAGAAGTTCAGTGTGTTCTCTAGGAGTGTTTTTCTTAAATTTACACGCATTTCCCAAAGCAACACTTCAGAGTGAGGGCATGAGCACGCAGTTCAGAGCTTCTTAATGTCGGCTGTCTGTAGTGCTGAAGATGTTGCTGAGTACACTTTAAAGTAAGTCTCTAGTCTGTAAGCTGTGTTGTGTACTGAAAATAAATACATCACAAAGTGTGAGTGTTGTAAACCATACAAAAATGTGTTACATGTGGAATTGTTCGGCACTGTTATTTTCTGTACTGGACCTGCTGTGTGTGAGTGTGTAGCAAACAACAGAAGCAACATGACTAAAAATAAAAGGTGCGATACAGAACCTGAAGACAACCCCATCGGGAAAATGTCATTTCATCCTGAAGAGATGCGTATATTAGGTAAGGAAAACAGGACAAGAGGAAGACAATGATGACAGAAACTGTCAGATTACACAAATCAGTCATTGAATTAATGTGTGTGTGTGTGTGTGTGTGTGTTTTCTAATTTAAACACTACTACCCAGTTTATCATAAAAGTATAGACTTAAAATTGAATAAAAACAAACATAGGCCCAATCCCAATATACCCCTTGCCCCTACCACTGAGGCCTCACTCTCTTTTGCGTGGTCACATCTAGGTGGATGGTGTCCTGATCTTCTTGTCGGGACAGAGGAATAGGGTGAAGTGTTAGGGCTGCATGGCCCTGCAAATGGAGGTTTTTCAGAGGCACACTCTATACCAAGTGTTATGAGAAATGAATGACAAGATGGCTGAATAAGCAACAAAAGAAACCCATAAATGTATTTTCTGCAATAATAAACAAAAAAGAAAAAAAAACCCATAACCATTGCAATATCATAGTTTAATGTTCTTTCAATGTATTAAGGTCCTTTTCTCAATGACAGGTAGGCCTATAACAAAAGAAAGTATGCTGATGTGGGTAGCTAACTAGTTAGCTAGCTAGCTGGTCATTGTCACTGCCAATATGTTATGACAGTCCCATATTTTGACATACCTCCATGTTGCATTGCTACCCCCCTTTGATGGCATATGACATCCAAAATTTAGTCCATCAGCAAAGTTGCTGTACTTGTTACTGCTTCTCTGATATCAGTGCAGACTGGCAGGGTAGGAGCACGGGTTGCTAATGTTAGTCTATGGAAGCCTGCTAGTGGCCCGGTAATGAAGCAGGGTTTTTTTTTTGTTCGTTTTTTTTTGTTAATGACTTATTTTGATCTATTGATAGTGTGAAACCTAAAGGCCCAAACATACTCAGGCGGAACGTACGCGGAACGGACTCCGCGGAGGTCCGCCCGGACTAAAAGCAGACGTCCGCAAGCCCTGTGCGCGCAAAGCTCAGATTTTACGACCGCGTGGACTCCGCTCCGCGCACCAGTGTACACAAAAGACTGTTCGGCATGTATTTTTCACATCGCGGGGATTTTTCACGGACATTTTTATAGGAAACTACAACACGGAAGTCTGCTCGACTATGGAAGCCCGAATGACTGCAGACATTCCTCGCGGAGTCCGCTCCGCTTATAGTACACCCGAGTCTGTGAGCACCTTTAGTTGTGAACAAATTGCAAGCATCCTGACAGCTGCAAAAGGTAGCCTACAGCCCACAGCAAATGGTGGCATATTAGCATTATGTGGCAACACTCGTTACGTATATTTTGAGTGGCACCCTCCGGGGCTGAAAAATGAAGCAGACACAAAAGTGCCATAACTGCAGTTCTTTGAACGGTTGCTTTTAGCTGACTCCTGGAGCTGGTCAATCCCCATAGACCTCCATGTTAAAACACCCAATTTTACAGCAAAAATAAACATGTTTACAGGCTCTACATTTTTGGTCTCTATAGCTAATTTACCCATTCATGAGATGGGTGGACATACAATTTCTAGGGGTGCATTTTTATATAACTCACCCATTTACATTTTATAAAGGCTCAACGTTACGCAAACTTAAGGGCAGGCCACATTGAATGACAGGCCATCTGACTATAGTGTTCTTGGCTTCTCAGTCAGATCCACCCCTCGCCCAAACATGGTCACCTCTGGCTCCAAAAACACAAGATGGCAACAGCTGAATGCTAAACTTGAATAATTCACAAACAGATGCCTGATGTAATAGTAGCTACATCCATTATTTTAAAAGTCTATGGTCTATTAATGTAACCGTAAAGATGCTCTTATACCTCATTTCCACGGATTGGTTTGGCTGAACTTGACTGAAGTTGACTCACTTTTGGTACCAGATTAGCTTGATTTTGTATTCCACTGGAGATGGTACGACGGGGTACCATCTCCTTTTAGGTGATAGCCACAACGATGCTGCGTTAAACGATGCTGCTGTGACGTCATCTTCAAGGCAATTCAATCTCTTATTGCACTTGGCTCCACCTGGGTTTTGGTTCCACTGGTATCCAAACAGAAGAGCATCAGCTTTTTGTTAATCAACCAAGGAGTGGTTTTGCAGATTGCCATTTTTTTTAACATTAGGGGGACTATTAAAAAATGTTGGGTCTGTGCAGGATGTCCTGTTTCGTGAAAGTTATGATAATAGTGCAGAGTCTCTCTGACCAATCCGTGTTCTGCAGTGTTTTAACTCCAAGCAGAGTATTGTTTAATAAATAATAACCTGGATTAAAAAAAATAAATAAAATAATTTGATTCATATTTGCCGTCATCAGTGACCACGGTTACCAGGTTTAATAATTATCAGTTGAGGGATAATTCACATGACCTTGCTTGTCTCGTCTCGTCTCTCGTCTCGTCTCGTTGTCCTCCGCTTATCTGGGTCCGGGTCGCGGGGGCAGCAGCCTCAGCAAAGAAGCCCAGACAGTCCTCTCCCCAGCCACCTCCGTCAGCTCTTCTGAGGGAACCCCGAGGCGTTCCCAGGCCAGCCGGGTGATGTAATCCCTCCAGCGTGTCCTGGGGCGGACCCGAGGTCTCCTCCCGGTTGGACATGCCCGAAATACCTCCCAAGGGAGGCGTCCGGGAGGCATCCTTACCAGATGCCCGAACCACCTCAACTGGCTCCTCTCGATGTGGAAGAGCAGCGGCTCTACTCCAAGTCCCTCCCAGATGTCCGAGCTCCTCACCCTATCTCTAAGGCTGTGCCCAGCCACCCTGTGGAGGAAACTCATTTCGGCTGCTTGTACTCACGATCTCGTTCTTTGGGTCACTACCCAGAGCTCGTGACCATAGGTGAGGGTTGGAACGTAGATCAACCGGTAAATCGCTCCTGGGCGCTCCTGCGGTCTTGGGGTGCCATACCGCCCCCCTTCCCCCGCAGGGCTGGCCCTGGACCCTGGTGATGGTTTTCATAAACACACTGGGAGGGTTCAAATACACGCATGCATGTTCGATACTTCAGCTCCGTGACGCATCGCAAAGAACCGATGGGATCACTCCAAAGGGGCCCACTTGCTTCTCTAACCTACCACACCGCGCTGGCAACTCTTCTCTACAATCGGGCTTTCCCCCTCCACCAAGACTCTCACATTTTTGGTGTTCAGTATAGACTTCTCTTTTGTTTTTGTTTTTCAGTACAGTATAGTAGACATGTATATGTTTATTTTTGATAATCTGCATGGAGCACAACCACCTCAAGGCCACAATACATCAGCTACACTGCCTGTTTCTCCCGGTTTTTTTTTTTGTTTGTTTGTTTATTTGTTTGTTTGTTTTTCCTCCTTCTTCTCCGCATGCACTGTCACTATATAACTCAGGACTTAAGCACCTGCCCCCTCCCCCTTGCTTGTTTCCTTACTTTCCCCTTGACACACTTTGGTGTATCACGGCCCTCTCTGGCTCATATTAGGAAGTTTTTCCAATAAAGGCTGTTAGGCTAGTCTCCAGGGAGGGTGGGTGACGGTCACAACCACGCATTATAGGTATAAAAAACTTGACTGCAAGATTAACAGTGCATCAATCTTCACAAGAACCTTACACCCTTTTGTGGCACTAAGCTATGAAGACCAATGCAGACAAGTAGAAAAAAAAAAAAAAAAAAAAGACCAACCGGTAAATTGAGAGCTTCGCTTTCTGGCTAAGCTCCATTTTCACCACAACGGTCATCACTGCTGACGCCGCCCCAATCCGCCTGTCAATCTCCCGCTCCATCCTACCCTCACTCGTGAACAAGATCCCGAGATACTTAAACTCCTCCACCTGAGGCAGGACCTCCCCTCCCGACCTGGAGTTGGCAATCCACCCTTTTCCGGCTGAGGACCATGGCCTCAGACTTGGAGGTGCTGATTCTCATCCCAGCCGCTTCACACTCGGCTGCAAACCGTCCCAGCGAGAGCTGGAGGTCACTGTTCGATGGAGCTAGGAGGACCACGTCATCCGCAAATAGCAGGGACGAGATCCTCCTGTCACTGAACCTGACACCCTCCGCCCCTCGGCTGTGCCTAGAAATTCTGTCTATGAAAGTTATGAACAGAACCGGTGACAAAGGGCAGCCCTGGCGGAGTCCAACCCTCACCGGGAACAGGTCCGACTTACTGCCAGCCACGCGAACAAGGCTCGTGCTCCTTCGGTACAGGGACTGGATGGCCCTTAGCAGAGGGCCACCAACCCCATACTCCTGGAGCACCCCCCACAGGATGCCCCTGGGGACACGGTCATAAGCCTTCTCCAAATCCACAAAACACATGTGGACTGGTTGGGCGAACTCCCATGCCCCCTCCAGCACCCTGGCGAGGGTAAAGAGCTGGTCCACGGTTCCACGTCCGGGACAAAAACCATATTGCTCCTCCTCAATCCGAGGTTCAACTATCGACATGACCCTCTTCTCCAGCACCCTGGCGTAGACCTTACCGGGTAGGCTGAGGAGTGTGATCCCCCTGTAGTTGGAACACACCCTCTGGGGTGAGGGACCTTGCTTGTGTATCCTGAATTTTCCTCTTTCTGGAACCATGACAGCCATGCTTTGAAAAGAAGTGGAGCTGAGTCAATGTCTCTTCATGTCTGATGTTTCACCATCTCATTTTAACACCAGAACTAAAAGATTTGACTGTCAGAGCACTCTTTCAGTCAATTACAGATAATCTGTTTCATGTGTGAGGTTTTTTTTTGTCAAGTGGGTGATTCCTGTCTCCAGCCCTTCTTCATTTTCTTCTTCAAGCTAGTTTAGAACTATATGTTTGAGCAGCCTCTCTGCCTGAACAGTGTGCTGGGGTTTTGTAGTCTGGAGGCAACATTATCAATAACCAGCTGTCAGCCCCTCTAACTGAAGAGTTGGCAGAAACCTCAAATGAAGAGCTGACCAGACGTGAGAAATATACAGATGGAGGAGACCATAATGAGTGAGGAAGACAGAGTGTGTTTTTATTTGTAATTATCTGCATGTGTGTAAGGACTTCTACCTGTGTTGAAGAGCTCTTGGTCCTGTGTTTGTATCTGTGACACGGGGTGATCAGTGCACAAAGAAACATGTTCTGTGTCTGAGTTGCTTGCTGCTGTTACACGACAGCACTGCAGCAGGTGGATCCCACAGGAACACAGTCATGGTGACAAAGGTGACTGCAGCAATAATGAAGAGGCACTGGTCTGAGGCAGAGGGAAGGACAAGGACTTTGTATTAAAAATATCTTTCCAAATTCATGAACTGAAATGAGATACTGTTCCAGTCAACATTAAAAATGTTGGTAACACTTCATAAGTCAGCCCGCGTTTTAGAGTGTACCTCTCGCCCACTTTCCCGGGAGTTAGCGTATAACTTCCGGGAACTTACATGTACTTTCCCGGGAGTTAGAGCATAATTCCTCGTGGTCACTTACCACATACTTTCCCAGGAGTTAGAGTATCCCTCACAGTCACTTAGCACATACTTTCCCGGGAGTTAGAGCATAATTCCTCCCGGTCACTTACCACATACTTTCCTAGGAGTTAGAGTATCCCTCACAGTCACTTAGCACATACTTTCCCGGGAGTTAGAGCATAATTCCTCCCAGTCACTTACCACATACTTTCCCAGGAGTTAGAGTATCCCTTGCGGTCACTTAGCACATACTTTCCCGGGAGTTAGAGCATAATTCCTCCTGGTCACTTACCACATACTTTCCAGGGAGTTAGTGTATAATGACGCGGTCACTTGGCACATACTTCCCCGGGAGTTAGAGTATCCCTTGCAGTCACATAGCACATACTTTCCCGGGAGTTAGAGTATAACTTGTCACTTATGTAATTTCCCAAAACTTATGGTTTAATTTCCTTATATGAATCTGTATATGTATGAAGTGCAACAAATGCTTTTGCCCTTTGCTCATGGCAGTTGATTCAGTCACTTTTTTGTAGCCTATGTGTCATCAGGCAATTTCACCCACACTCCAGGGTTTTAATATTTATGTTTTGTTTACATTTCATTGAATGAGTTTGAATATGAATATGTCAAGAAATGGGTCTATATTCTGCAAATTGCCTAATTAACAGGCAGGCTGGAGTACAAAGCAAACTTACCCCTCTCAAGTGCACATCTCTGGAAGTCTTGTAGTGCCATCCGAGGACGAAACACAAACAATACAGTAATGTAATAATATAGCCTACATATATCTTAAAATACACAATAATGAGTCATGAAAAGTTATAAAATGTTTTTATTATTTAATTACACAGAAACCACATGGTAGGTGCTGTTCTCACATCTACAGCGTATTTTCACCAAAACTTACAGGGAAACTAGGCAGTACTTTCCACCTAAGTATATACTAGCAAAAGAGACTGGGCTGGATTATGAAGTTTGCACTGTTTGCCTGTCCTTAGTCTGAAAGTGCTAGGTAATTTCCCCAAAACTTACAGGGAAACTAGGCAGTACTTTCCACCTAAGTATATACTAACAAAAGAGACCGGGCTGGATTATGAAGTGTGCATTGTTTGCCTGCCCTTAGTCTGAAAGTGCTAGGTAATTTCCCCAAAACTTACAGGGAAACTAGGCAGTACTTTCCACCTAAGTATATACCAACAAAAGAGACCGGGCTGGATTATGAAGTTTGCACTGTTTGCCTGTCCTTAGTCTGTAGCGTGGTACTCAGATGTTAACCCTTTAAAAACAGTTACTTCAATGCTTCACAAGGTAACAATATTATCAGAAAATAATACAAAGATGAATCAAAGTGTCCCTGACAAAAAATAACAGAGTTCCACTGGTTGTCTTATTCAAGTTCAGTTTTGTTCCTTCTGTTGTAAACTGTTCAGTTTAGTTTTAAACCTTTATTGTGACAAATGCACTTTTTAAGTCACATTTCAAGTGGAAAAGGTTGTTGTGATACTACTACCTCACTGGTCTAAGCACAGTGACTGTGATTGACACCTTGTTTGATCAATAAGACTATGCCAGAGCGATGAAGTTAGATTGACAGGTAAAAACAAACAAACATTCAAGCAACTTGAAGACAACTGAGGGATGATACGGGAATATTGTAAGAAATCAACTCTACTTCTCTGTAAGTAGAAACAAAGGTGTCAATCACAGTCACTGTGCTTAGACCAGCTGTCATTGGTGAAACAGGGAGGTGCACACTTCCCATTGGTTTAAGGTAGAAAGTCCCACCTCTCAGCGAGGAGCTTGTACTCATAGGCGCAGGAATGACACGAGCAGACGACAAAGAAAAACGAGTGAAATTACACAATGTCTATGGTGTGAAATGTTGATGTAAACACAAAGCTAACACTCCAAGATACTCGCAGGAGACGTGAGGGAGGAACCGAGGACCTGTGCGATGGGAGTTTTACCGCGTTTATCAACGTCTTGGTGAGTTAATGCTAACGCAGGTAGCGATGTTAGCTCGTACTGCAGATGATTTTGGCGCCCGCCGCCGTGTAAAGTGTGTGCTTCCCTCCAACTGTTATACCACACTAACTTGGCGTTGCGACCTACTCCTAACAGTAAAGTGCTACAGTTGTTTTGCCTCGAGGTTGTTGCCGTTTGTATTTGTGTTAGTAGTGTACTGTATACATTTGCACTATTACAGTTGGTTATGGATGTTATTAACGATGAATAGTCAAGCGTAACACAGTGTGTGTACTGGTGTAGCCCACAGTTTCGAAATATGTGTGTTAATAGCATACATGATTTTGTTATTCATAGTTAAGTTGAAAAATGTTAAACAAATGGTTAAAAACATTAACTTTGTAGTTCAAAGGAAATACGTATTATTTGTAATTGATTAATATGCTTCATAATCACAAGTTATGGATTAATAGGCTAATAATTCATGATGTGAAATGTAAAGACAGGATAAAGTATTCCATGCTGAGAAAAACTGTACAATTAAAAGTTATTCATCTGCTCACTTTGTGTTACTGTGATGTATTTATGTGATATTGATTATGGCCATAAAACAATTGAAGTTGATGATGCAAAATAGTAATAGCTCTGTTTCTACACAGGTGACGTTTTTGAGATCCTATGGAAAATTACATGTGGATTTAAGATTCTACCTGACGAGAGAGATGGCTAGCCACCCATGATCCTGATCTCTGCCTTGACCCAAGGAGTTGGATCAAGATCACCTATTATCCACAGGAGCCCATCCATTCTTCTATCTCCATCACTTGAGCATCACACTCCAGTGTGGTAGTAGTATCACAACGACCCTTTCCATTTGACTTGTGACTTAAAAAGTGCATTTGTCACAATAAAGGATTAAAACTAAACTGAACAGTTTATAAGAGAAGGAACAAAACTGAACTTGAATAAGACAACCAGTGGAACTCTGTTATTTTTTGTCAGGGACACTTTGATTTGTCTTTGTATTATTTTCTGGTAATATTGTTACCTTGTGAAGCATTGAACTAACTGTTTTTAAAGGGTTAACATCTGAGTGCCACGCTACAGACTAAGGACAGGCAAACAGTGCAAACTTCATAATCCAGCCCGGTCTCTTTTGTTGGTATATACTTAGGTGGAAAGTACTGCCTAGTTTCCCTGTAAGTTTTGGGGAAATTCCCCAGTACTTTCAGACTAAGGACAGGCAAACAGTGCAAACTTCATAATCCAGCCCAGTCTCTTTTGTTAGTATACACTGCCTGGCCAAAAAAAAAGTCGCCACCTGGATTTAACTAAGCAAATAGGTACGAGCCTCCTATTGGATAATTACTGCATGGGCGATTATCTTTCAGCTGGCAACAAGTTATTTAACCCCAACTGGTGCAATGAGTTGCTTCTCATTTCCTAAACAACCATGTCGAAAGACACATCCCGTGGTCGTGGAAAAGATGTTAGTCTGTTTGAGAAGGGTCAAATGATTGGCATGCATCAAGCAGAGAAAACATCTAAGGAGATTGCAGAAACTACTAAAATTGGGTTAAGAACTGTCCAACGCATTATTAAAAACTGGAAGGATAGTGGGGACCCATCGTCTTCGAGGAAGAAATGTGGCCGGAAAAAAATCCTCAATGATTGTGATCGGCGATCACTTAAATGTTTGGTGAGATCAAATCGAAGAAAAACAACAGTAGAACTCAGGGCTATGTTTAATAGTGAAAGTAAGAGCATTTCCACACGCACAATGCGAAGGGAACTCAAGGGATTGGGACTGAACAGCTGTGTAGCCTTAAGAAAACCACTAATCAGTGAGGCTAACCGGAAAAAAAGGCTTCAATTTGCTAGGGAGCATAAAGATTGGACTCTGGAGCAATGGAAGAAGGTCATGTGGTCTGATGAGTCCAGATTTACCCTGTTCCAGAGTGATGGGCGCATCAGGGTAAGAAGAGAGGCAGATGAAGTGATGCACCCATCATGCCTAGTGCCTACTGTACAAGCCTGTGGGGGCAGTGTTATGATCTGGGGTTGCTGCAGTTGGTCAGGTCTAGGTTCAGCAACAGTATGTGCTCAAAGAATGAGGTCAGCTGACTACCTGAATATACTGAATGACCAGGTTATTCCATCAATGGATTTTTTCTTCCCTGATGGCACGGGCATATTCCAAGATGACAATGCCAGGATTCATCAGGCTCAAATTGTGAAAGACTGGTTCAGGGAGCATGAGACATCATTTTCACACATGGATTGGCCACCACAGAGTCCAGACCTTAACCCCATTGAGAATCTTTGGGATGTGCTGGAGAAGGCTTTGTGCAGCGGTCAGACTCTACCATCATCAATGCAAGATCTTGGTGAAAAATTAATGCAACACTGGATGGAAATAAATCTTGTGACATTGCAGAAGCTTATCGAAACAATGCCACAGCGAATGCGTGCCGTAATCAAAGCTAAAGGCGGTCCAACAAAATATTAGAGTGTATGACCTTTTTTTTTGGTGGTGACTTTTTTTTTGGCCAGGCAGTGTATACTTAGGTGGAAAGTACTGCCTAGTTTCCCTGTAAGTTTTGGTGAAAATACGCTGTAGATGTGAGAACAGCACCTACCATGTGGTTTCTGTGTAATTAAATAATAAAAACATTTTATAACTTTTCATGACTCATTATTGTGTATTTTAAGATATATGTAGGCTATATTATTACATTATTGTATTGTTTGTGTTTCGTCCTCGGATGGCACTACAAGACTTCCAGAGATGTGCACTTGAGAGGGGTAAGTTTGCTTTGTACTCCAGCCTGCCCGTTAATTAGGCAATTTGCAGAATATAGACCCATTTCTTGACATATTCATATTCAAACTCATTCAATGAAATGTAAACAAAACATAAATATTAAAACCCTGGAGTGTGGGTGAAATTGCCTGATGACACATAGGCTACAAAAAAGTGACTGAATCAACTGCCATGAGCAAAGGGCAAAAGCATTTGTTGCACTTCATGCATATACAGATTCATATAAGGAAATTAAACAATAAATTTTGGGAAATTACATAAGTGACGAGTTATACTCTAACTCCCGGGAAAGTATGTGCTATGTGACCGCAAGGGATACTCTAACTCCCGGGGAAGTATATGCCAAGTGACCGTGTCGTTATACACTAACTCCCTGGAAAGTATGTGGTAAGTGACCGGGAGGAGTTATACTCTAACTCCCGGGAAAGTATGTGCTAAGTGACCGCAAGGGATACCCTAACTCCTGGGAAAGTATGTGGTAAGTGATCGGGAGGAATTATGCTCTAACTCCCGGGAAAGTACATGTAAGTTCCCGGGAGTTATACACTAATCCAGGGAAAGTGGGCAAGAGGTACACTCTAGAACGCGGGCTGACTTATGAAGTGTTACCAAAATGTTTATTTCTGTTTTACTGCTGCTGCTGCCACTAGTGTTTATGGTACTGCCTTTTCAGTGTTGGTACCTTGAAGTTCAAAGACGTAAAATTACACATAACAGCATCAACATAAAGCTAATAAGGAGCAAGAAGTTGCTTTGAAAGAATGTATTTGTTTTAACTTTAAAAAGTTGGTGTCTGGACTGCCTTAAAATTTTTGTCTGAATATAAGAAGACAAGTTGAATCAAAACAAAAACACCTCAACTTGTCTTTTCAAACTTTTCAAATCACTAAACAGTGACACCCCCAGAAATTGTTCATAAGGATAGCCAGATGGGGCCAGACTGAAAATATTGGGATGGCACACCAAAACCAAAAGCCACAACTGGATTTCAGCATGATTATGCTGTTGATGTATCCATATATCTATGTATCTACATACAGCGGCTCATATGCTATCCTGCTACTTAATGTACCTAACAGAAAGTTATAGACTGTTACCTTAAAATGACTAAAGGTTTACTCAAAGTTGACACGGTTCTGAATACTGGTCTCCTTGAGGAAAATCCAAAAGGGAAATTCTTATGTTTTGTAACCAATTCACCACCACAACCTCTAACCTTCTTTACTCATTCTTTACTCCTGTCAGCATACTGATCATGTTATTGGGGCCTTCCAAAATATGTGGGTTATACACAGTTTACTGGCTCATGATGACATGGGATATGTATAAATGTTTGTGCATTACTTTTCATAGGGAAACGTACAAACAGTGCATGAGAACAGCCTGCTGTATATATACATGTGTTAGGCTATACATTAATCTTTAAATAGACTGGTTGTCCTTCTCATGTTTAGGGAAGACTTGTGGATACCCATAGAAACCATTTTCATTCAGATATCTTTAAGTGAGAGTCCCAGGGATCCCCACAAATGGCCATACCTGTTGTTCCCTTGCCAAAATTTTGCCTAACTTTGAAATGTTGCTTAGCCTCTTCCTGACAACTTATGCCAGCCCATTCTGATTGCAAAGTTGTCAAATACCACGCTTTGTCAGTGATTTCAGCATCAGACACTGATGCCAAAAGCCACCTTTTGGGGTGCTATTATACACTGCTGGATGGCATCAGTTTGTAAAGCTGCCAGACGGAACCTTTTACAGTCTTATGATGCACCGCTAGTTGGCTGGACAGCAACTGTTGAGCCAGTATGATACATGTACACGTGATGCCAATTCATAATGTGGCCAGACAGCACCTGTTGTGGTGGTATTACATGCAGCTGGACGGCGTCAGTCTGAAACCCTGCTGGTAATGACACTAGCTGGAATGATATAGGAGCTGACGAGTTCCTATGGGTCATACAAACCCATGACTTTCACCTGGAACCCATTGTTTGCTGCCTGTACAACTGTAGAGCCAAACCAGGATGTTTTGTTCTAAACCTAACCTAACCTGACAATGTCCTTTTGTTGACCACACCTATCCATGTACTTTTGTTACCTAACCCTAACCATGTACTTTTGTTACCTAACCCCAACCATGTACGTTTGTTGCCTAACCCTAACCATGTACCTTTTTTCCTAACCCTAACCATGTCCTTTTCTTACCTAAACCTATCCATCCACTTTTGTTGCCTAAACCTAACCATGTACCTTTTTTTCTAACCCTAACCATGTCCTTTTGTTATCTAAACCTAACCATGTGCTTTTGTTGCCTAACCTTAACCATGTACCTTTTTTTTATCCTAACCCTAATCATGTCCTGTTTGTTGCCTAAACCTAGCCATTGTAGGGTGATCAAGCCTGTTTATTTTGGATTTAAACTAATGGACTTTTACTCAGCATCCTGACATCAGAGAAGAATTGGTGACCAACCACTGGGTCACTTCAAAGATAGACCTTCACTCAACTGATAAGCTCTCAATAACCCCCACATCACCAGATGTGGCTGGAGAGTTTACGACATGTCACAAACTCTGGAAACGAACAAAGAGACAGACTCAGCCACATGGTCTGAAATGTGTTTCAAATGTAAATCACTGAATAAACTAAAGAGAAGAACGTAACTTTATTATTTAACATGTTGATGTTGGTGTTATCCAGGAAGAAGATTCAAGTTGAGATGCCACTCTGACACCATGACCCCTATGGTGCAGACGTCTGTGTGTATATTAATGTGATAACACCCACCTTTCCCTGCAGTTGTCTTTTCCTTAGACAGACAGAAATGCGGATTCCAGGAACCAACATGTGTTGATTGTAATTTCATGTTTCACCTTTCTTTCTATTTTAGTGCATATACATACACACGTATATATATATATATATATATGATTTTATAACATGATCACCATGTATAACATTTAAATCTGAATTAGTAGTGTCTGTTGACCACTTATTTATAAGTTGGCAATATCCTGTTGCAGACGATGTGTTTTTGGTACCATTCAATAGCAGACAGTGCCATGTTGGTAAATATGGAAGCATTAGAAATGTTCCAAGCTTCATCAATTATCTAGGAAGCAATTAAAGTAAATTAAACTTTAAATTAGCAAAGGTACAGGGAAGGAGTGAAATGTCCCGCCAGTGACAGTGAACTGCTCCTACTGGATATCAGCCTGAGACAGACAGCTGGCAAGGCCAATCACAGTGCAGAGGCCGGAGCCTGCCTGCCAGTCTCAACCCCTTTGAACAACTATAAGATGAGAAGAGACTTTTTGTCTTGATAAGTTAAATAAGTTAAAAGGAAAAAGAATTAAAGAATAGCAGAAGAAGAATTTTTGAGAGCCAGCGGGCCATGCTGGGCCCCATCCAGCGTGGCCCCGCCGGGCAATTTCATTGCATCCTGAGCAGAACTGAACATGCTAAAACCCAACAGAAAGAACTTTATGCCACAAAGTCTGCCTAACTCCTGTGTCCTGGACCAACAAGGTCAGGACTGAAGAAAGGCAGACTCCTGCATGCCCACACTGGGTGTGTGAAGAGGACCGACATGGAGAGCCAAGCTCACCCGAGCCAAAGTTGCCATGTGGGCTCAAGAATGCCCAAAAGTGCCCAAAAGCTCCAAGAAGTTCGACCGAGGAGAAGAGAAGGACCAGCTGAGCAAGCTGCCCCGTGGGACAGCACCAGGAGTGGTTCACACCAAGGAGCAGTGCTGCTTTTTCCTCTTCCCTCTCCAGAGCATCTTCTTTCTGGTCTGCTACAACTCAGGTGAAACAACATAATTTTCCTGTACTGGGGTTTGAGGCGTAGTTTTATAAGTATGGTAGGGAGCATTTGATAAAACTAGGATTTCCCCTAAGTTTTCAGATATTTCCCTTTTTGCTTCCCATGCCGCTCAGCTGTTGAATGGTGCTTTTCACAGGTCCATGTTAAAGTTTCCTCTGATAATTATCTCACCATTGCTCATTGCTTCATCTGGTTCACTCTGGTCATTCACTCATTCATTAGCATCGCTGTATTCATTTCATTCCACTCATAGTTGCATTTACTCATTGTCTTGTCTGTTGTTAGTTGTACTGCGTCTTGGTCTTCTGTGTCAGTAGTTTAGAATAAATGTTTGTCTATAAAGTCATTGTCTTCGTTTTCTGTAGGATTACATTCAGTCACTTTACGGGTGCAAAGATCCTGGCTATTTGAGCTCTATTTGAATTGATAATTGATAATTAATAATTTCCCCAAAGTGCGTTAAACATTCTTGTCTGATCAACAAGAGGTGTGGTTTTATTAGTCTGACTATAAAATTATATCGCTGGATGAATAATTAAAGTGGTTATGTTTAATAATTCTTGTTAACGTCACTTTTTCCTTATATTGAGCTAATCAAACCCTACAGTATTCATGGTGAAAAATGTAGGCACCCGAATAAACTGTTTATAATCAAAAAAAATCTTACATATGTAATGGTGGAGAATGCAAACCCTAAATGAATCATATCAATCAAACTTTTCATACAAAATGGTGGAGAATGTCGGCGAGCATTTATTTAATAAATGCTGCCACAGAATAAATTATAAATTATGTAACAATCAGTATTTCCTACACCATGTGCTTTTGTTGCCTAAACCTAGCCATGTGCTTTTGTTGCCTAAAACCTAACCATGTACCTTTTTTGTCCTAACCCTAACCATGTGCTTTTGTTGCCTAAACCTAGCCATGTGCTTTTGTTGCCTAAAACCTAACCATGTACCTTTTATTCCCTGAATCCTAACCATGTCCTTTTGTTCCCTAAACCTATCCATGTACTTTTGTTGCCTAAACCTAACCATGTGCTTTTGTTCCCTAAACCTATCCATGTGCTTTTGTTGCCTAAAACATAACTATGTACCTTTTTTTCACCTAACCCTAACCATGTCCTTTTGTTATCTAAACCTATCCATGTGCTTTTGTTGCCTAAAACCTAGCCATGTACCTTTGTCCCCCTAACCCTATCCATGTCCTTTTGTTGCCTAAAACCTAACCATGTTCTTTTTTTTTTGCCTAAACCTAATCAGGTCCTTTATTTGCCTTAACCAAACCACGTGCTTTTGTTGCCTAAACCTAACCATGCGCTTTTGTTGCTTAAACCTAAACTTGTGCTTTTGTTGACATCCCATTGTTGGTTGCAGCTTTCCAAAACATCAGCAGTAGATGCGGGAGGATACCAAGTGCATGATATATAGACATGAAAGCCCACTGACAAAGTGGCAATACATGACGACTTAGGATGAGCATGTGTCGACTATGCCAATATGGTTGGTAACAATGGATGCCTCAGGTTGCCTAGTTTCGTAAGGTACCGTTGCACTAGCTTAAAAGAATAAGCATGCCAGAGCTTCTTAAAGACAGTAATATTGGCCTCCGATTAGTTTGGCTACTACCTTCTTTTTTTAGTTGAAATGTTAAATTTAAGGTCCTCTTTTCAGTATATCGAAAATAATGTGTTCCTTGTAGCTTAGGAGTTCTTACATTTTCTTTTTAATGTTTGCAGTTTAGTTCTTAGAGTGAAGACTGCAGAGGAATATACATTATGTACTTAAGGAATAGTCTATAATCCCCATGAAAAACACAAACCTGGTTTTGATCATGCTGTTCTCACAATGTGCCCTTACTACACATTTAGTTACCTGGCTGCTGTGTGGCTCTGAGATGCAACCACCGTGAGCAGAACTGTGTCAGCCACTTAAGAGAAAGTAACAAATGTCTCATCAAAAAGTTGCTAAAATTCTTCTGAAGTTTATTTTCTTTGGTAGTCACTAGAAGGGTAATTAAAATCATTCACTTGTGTATGTTCAGCTTTTTTCAATGCTGAATCATATGTATACAGTGCACTACTTCCAGGTTGAGAGTTGACAGTCCTTCTGCATGCTTTTGTAGCCTGAGGCTGTTCAACAATGACCTATCCAGTGAAACTCTGTGTAATAATGAAAATAATCATCATTCCGTGCCAAAGCTCAATTTCTGCACTCTTTAAAATTTTAATAGTTTTTAAAGGTAAGCCTAGTCTCCCACAACAATGAATAAACAAAAACAAACAAACAAACAAAACCCCTGAACCTCAACAAAGGGAGTAAAAGCTTTGAGAAACCCTTCAAGATACTGACTTTATCATCTGTCAGCGCCTTTGTTGAAAAAGAAGAAAATATAATCATGATTCCACAACTGCATCTCATCCCTAAAGTTTGTTTTGAAATGCATTTTCACAGAGAGTTTTGAAGAAACACTATGAAAAGAACCACCATTTGTTACTTTCTTTTAGCAGCTAACATGAGGGTTTTTACTCTGCTGTGTATTTACTACTGCCAGAGTCTGGGTTTCTCGTACTTTGTTTGTTCTTGTGGTGACGGCTTTGAGAGAAAAAACATCCTCCATAAATGGGACTTACAGTACAGTGTGTACAGCAGTGCTATTGCTGATAATATATAACAATCAAATTTGCCATCCCCATGCACATTTTACATCAGTGAAACAGTCCCATGACAGAGATTCTGTGTTTCTATAGTAATCACAGGGGGTAGAGCACAACTTCTACTGTAGTTCTGAAGGGAGAATTGATCTCATAGTTTAACATCTACATTTTACACTATAGAAGGAAAGAAAAAGAAAAAGCATTGCTTGGTGAGAACCTGCGTCAGACTGGAAATCCATGCTTATGAAATAATCAACCACCTGTTCTTCAGGCACAGAGAGCTCTGCAGGCGGTAAGACATCTAAATGTTCAAAAGAATATACAGTATATCTCACTTCAGAAGACAAATGCACATCAATACAGTAAAAGACACACTGTTTAATTTCAGAATGAGATGTAATTCTTTCTCATTGGTATGATTAGCAAATGCTAAATCCCAGTGTAACAAATTGTATAGATGTATTTGTGTAAGGAACTGAATGATATAACATATAACACATTCAATCGAGCTAGCTCACAACATTACAAAAAAAGGCTAGTGTGGTCACCTGACTACTATGGGCTGAATGTGAAGGGCCAAATGAGATGACTTCAAAATGATTGGTGAATGAGGGTATTTGCAGCTTTACATAATCTACTTTACAACGGTGTGACCGACAATGAACCAGAAATGAGCTTCAAAGGCTGTGATGTACCCTACTACCTAAATCTTGGATTTTAAGTCCAAGTCTGAGCAGATTCAAGATCAAGTGTGGGTACGAAATGTATGTGAATGTGTAACATTGACATCCTTGATATTTTTTCTTTTATTGCGTCCCCCCTTTTTTAACCAAACTTACACCTATTGTGCACCTATGTGACTAAGAGAAAAGAGACGGTTTCAATACCATATTATATCTGTCTCTCTACAAATGCCATATAAATGCCATGGATACCTACCTGAGGGTGGAGGCCTTTAAGGTGGCTGCGACATTTTTTTTTTTTTTTTAAAATACTAGAGAAGTCAAGAAATGTCAAAACACCAATATGAGCCAAAAGGTTCCAGAAAACTTTGGTAAAAACATTTTTTCATCAGTTGTGGGGGAAAAAACATCCACATTGACCTGAGAGCAGAAATAAGGTGGATAATTTTAACAGACTGGTGTTAATGATGTCTGAGACCAAGAAAGACTAGACGATTCCAGAAAACACCAATAAAGTCAGATTCTGGTTTGTAACAGAAAGTGAAAAAAAAAAAAAAACCTTTAAGATGCCTGTACTCATCTCCACAGCCAAAAGGCATCTGTCATTTAAAAAACCCCATAAATATACCAAACATACTGAGTCATTTTCACCTCAATCACATTCACGACACTAACTGATGAAATTATCAGCAGTTGTAGAAATCCAGGATAACATCAAACAGCATCAACAGATTTTAATAATATCTTTTATTGTGCATATATCACCAAGAACAATTTTAGTTTTTAGACATTTTTTTGTGTGTAAAGTCACTGCAGGGGTCTGTTCTGTCAGGGCACTCTGGAGACACCTCAAAGGATGCCACACTCACTCTGCTTCTCCAGTCACCTCACCCGACACATCTTTAAAACCTATACACACGGACTGTGTAAATGAGCAAAGACGACAGGGTGCACCTCTACTTTTTTTATCCTTTTATCCTTTAGATCGTACCTCTTTTTTTAATTTCAGCTACACTTTCTCCTGTTTGACAAACTCACCGCATTTGCAGCAGCAGCAACATGTTGCCACTCGCTGCCCTTTCGTTTGTTTGTGACCCCACTGGCCACCAAACAATTGGCTATGTGCTTTCTAACCTCCAGCTCATCCACAAGCACCTCGATTTCTGTGTAAGAAAAATTCATTTTCATGGTCTTCGTCTCGGTTGTTGCCACGATTCACCGTAAGTAACCACTGATCAATAGGCTCATGTTTATGCATCAGCATTAATGAGGTGCTTTGCATTGACCATTTATGGTCAATGGTGGCGTGTAGAGGGCAGGATATGAGGCTGAGGCATCTGCGGACGATTTCAAATTTGGGTCTTATGAAAGGAAATTGCATTCTGGCGGGTGTGCGTATGGTTTTATAAATCAGACCATTGTTTGGCGTATGTACATTTCCGGCAAACAGAAGTTTTATAAATGAGGCCCTTGATTATTCCTAATAACGTTAATGTAAGCAGCGTCTGGTGTATAATGGAGGATGCGGACATGATCGTGTTCACTTGAGGCAGGAAGCTTTTTAAATGGCAGATTGGATAGCTAGAAAGTGGGATAATCAAGACACGTGTACATTCGAGACCAGCCAGAGCAGTCTCTAAAACATCGGATAAAGACAACTCTGAAGTGTTATGGAGGATATGGTGGTAGAGATGATTGCCAGACAGACGACCACTGCCAACCATGTCCACCAGTTTTGAGGCCAGCTTCAGGTAACATGAATGTTAATAAATATTTGTAATGAACAAAGTTCTTACATATACTAAAACAAAAGAGACTCTTGTTCCTTGTCTTGTTCTTGTTGTACAAGAGGGAATCACAGTATAATTGAGACCAAAGACTTCACTGAACGGATGAGTCCGGATAAGTGATACGGGTCCAAGTCCACAAGACAAGTCCGAAATAATAGACATAATGTCTTGAGACTGAGACGGGACTTGAATACAACAGTTTTGGAGAAAACAATAAAGGAATGGGGAAAAAAGAGAAAAAAACTAAAGCGGGAGAGGTTACACGATGAGAGGAGTAAAGAGGAAATGAGAGAGGAGAGTGCAGTGTAGAGGAGAGAAGAAGAGGGCTGCAGTGAGAGGCTCTCACATCAGACTAATGTGTTTTGTGGCATCCAGCAGGTGTGTTGCTTGGACAGACGCCAGGTCTGGTCAGCTAACTCTGGAAGAGAGAGAGAGAAACACCAGGCCCGTACACAGAAAAACATTGATGGCCAATGACTGTGTTTACATTCTAAACATGTCAGCGCAAAGGCACGATTATATCAATGTGCCAAATCAGGTCAGTAACAGAAAACAAGAGCATCCTCATCCCATCTCTTTACTTATGGTTATGTTTTTTACACCATGACACATCATGTTGTGTATTTTTCTTTTTTCAATACTCACAATATCTCTTATTAACAGAAATAGTAGCTTAACAGTTTAGCAACTAGAGTTTATTATATGCATAGACGATGTGATGTGACTGGCAGGTGGAACACTTCCACAACTTGGATGTGCATGAAATTCAAAACATAGAAAATAGTTGTGCCTAGTGCCAGGTTGGATATATCAGAGCTTTAAAATAAAACACAAGAGCTTACCAGTCATAATTATGACTTGGATGTTGATGTGAACACTATTTACAACCCAGCTGGCCACCAGTGTTGTTAGACATTGATATTTGGTTGAATTTAGGTTGTGATATCGGGTGAGCAAAATTCAGTCATGTACAATACAAACATCAATTTGATGTAGAATACAGATAACAGATGCATTGTATCCTTGTACAGCAGTTTGAATGATATCGTAACAATTAATGCCCCGCAAATGACGTTACACACCCACTGTAAAGTTACAGAGGTTAGGTTTAGGGAAATAAACATGGTGATGACATACCATAAAATAACTCAAAGTTGACTCAGACTTCACACAGTAAACATCAGTCTCCTGCTCCAGCCACCCCAACCTGCCTCCTTAAGGGACCTCTTGCTTCTTTACTCCCGTCAGCTCAATGGTCATGTCATTGCTGCCTTCCCAAATACGTGGGTTATACACAAATTACTGGGTCTTGATAACATGGGGTCTTAATTTTGGTGCATTATTCTTTGTAGGTAACGTATGAACAGCACATGAGAATTAGCCTGGTGTTGCCAGACCCAATTTGCAAAACGTGAATGGGTCTGGACACGGAGTGTACATTTCCTCTATTCCCGCGGGCGGTATCAACAGCTGTCACTCAAAGTGCCCCTTCACGCAATTGGAAAGACGGAATACCAATCAGAGTAAATGAAAAGTGTGATGCCACTGTAAACAGACCAGCAAGCTGCAGCAGAGATGAGCTGTGATGAAGTCTGGGAAAGAGTGTTGCCATCTTTGCGGATTTCCTCCTCACTGTGGACTCCGAGTTGCATGGCTGTGATTCCCAGCTTGGTCACTTCCCTGACCTGCTCCTCCATGAGAGCAACTAGAGAAACAACAATGGCCACTAGGTTTTCACTGAGTCCCATCTTTTTCCCGATCAACGGAGCCAATCGGTAAATTAAACTTTTACCAAACCCCGTAGGAAGGATGGCAAACACATCCTTTTTTTCAATAAAAGCTTTCAGTGCAGCCGTTTGTTCTGCTTTTAAAGAAACTGTACATTCCAGTTCGTTTAACACATTTACCATCGCAGTTTCAAAATCATCATTCTGATGACGTGCCCGCCCCAAAGTAATAAATGGTTGTGATTGGCCTGGTAAGCTTTAACCAATGCCAGAATGGGCATGGCCAGACTGATCCGCGGAGCGAAATAGAATATGAGCTTGTGAGATTAGAATGGTTTCACCAGGCTACATGAGAATAGCCTGACAGATGTAAAAAAATATATTTTTTAGTTTATATTTTCCTGGCTTCTGCCTTTATTTGACAAGACAGATTATTATTGTGAAAGGGAGAGAGAGAAGGAGGATGACATGCAACAAAGGGCCTTGGGTTGGAATCGAACCCCCAGCTGCTATGGCAAGAACGCTGCCATTGTATATGGGATGCCTGCTCTACTGGCTGAGCTACTGCGCGCCCAAACATTGATATTTTGTTAGTTTTAAGTTCTGTTTTTAAGTAATCAACATCTTTCAAATGTCTCATCCCAGTGTCATCTTTACGTACGATAATGACATTTATTCATGAGGTATGGAGAACCTAACATCAGCAAAACGTCATCAGGTTAACCCCCACACACTATGTGAATCTCTGAAGCCATTAGACATTTTTCACATCATCAAGTCAGTTTTCATTTCAGTCAAAATTAAATGTCCGTCCAATGAGTCCAGTGTCTTTGTTGTTAATGTCAATGTAAATGTTGAAGTGGTGTCTGGTGCCAGCTGTGAAATTGGAGACTTGTGATTATGATAACTGATATGACATGAATGCAACATTCAGCTGTCGAATGCGCACCCACCCACCACCCTGGCCTTCTCACCCTTAGTGCATCAAACCCCAATAAACTGTGCTGGGCTGTGATTAGATTTTGGTATTGCATTGGCATTGTATGATTATTGATAATGTGATGCCATTTGACCCAAAAGAGTTTTCCTCATACACAATCATTACAAAAAGAATAGTTTTTTTCGAACGGGAATTTGGACACGTTTTCTTGGCCCAAAAACAAAAAAAGGAGAATGCAGGTGCCTGAAAAACTATTTTTGCAGGTGCGCCCAGTGATTAACTTTCATTAAAATGAATGGGTCTTCACATCTGTGTTGCTTCTGCCTCACTACACAGAGGGCTCAGTACTTCCTGCATTCACACTGAATGTTGGCATTGGACAAAAAATGTCAGGTGCAGAATGGTCCAATATGGATGTAATCTCTAGGATTACTGTTCTGGGAGTGTCCTGTCTTACTATGATAAGAAACAATGAAGTTATAGTTTGGAAAACATCCTTCCACTTCTCAGCCATATTGCTTTAATGTTGCATGTAGATACAACCACTGTGCAATTATATGGCAACTTTGTGACCCATATCCTTTACTGACCAGTGCAGTCTGTGCAGATACACAATCACATACAAATAAAAATGATTTTCTTTTCTAGTCTTTGGTTCTGTTGCTGCTGTATTGATCTAAGACCCAATAAAGCAGAGAGAACGTTGCTGAGACAGGTGAGAAAGAGAAATAAGAAGCAGAGGGAGACATGGAAGCAGGAAGTGGAGGGAGGGAAAACGAAGGAGAGATGTCGTGTCCACTGGCATCACTCTCGCTCATGCACAGATCTGGCCCTGAAAGATCGGTGGCAGGGGTGCAAGCTAGGCAGCGTGCGTGCGTGTGTGCGTGCGTCTGTGTGTTCGAGCAAGTGAGGGAAAGAGAAGAAAGGAGGTGGAGGCAAGAGGAGTGGAGGAGAGTGGAAAAGGGAGAGAGAAGACAAGGAGGTGAGAAATTTCACAGGATAGAGAAACAGAGTGAGAGAAGAGAGGCAGAGACGCCATATGGCATCGCTTCAGGAGATGAGGACTGAGATGATTGATCGAGGAAGAGGTGACTTAGTGAGCATTCGGTCCACTGGGTGACCATTACAACACAGTATCCTCTCAGGACTGGATGGATTGTTTCATTATCCAAAAATAGATAAGAGAAAAATGCTGAGCATAAAACACATTTGACTTCTGTTTAATCCTGAGAAGCTGACACTGAAGAGGAGTGATCATTATTCTATTCAACCCACTCCATCATTTCCTTGTTTCGTCCCTCTCGACTCATGTCTGCGCTGTGTGTTTCCCACTCATTGTATTTACTTAAGTTGCAGTATCTCCTCTCTCATGTTCTTGCCCATCATTTTCTCTTTTCTACTTTTAAAGGGAGGCACCAATCCAATGGCCAGTAAGCTCTTTGATCAGTTTACCATTTATTGAAGAGAAGAGCTGCAACCTTTTCTCACTTCGTGTTGTATTTTTGGACAGACACAGAGGGGAGTCTGTAAACAGCCTTCGTAATACAAAATGATAAATTGTGCAGAGATTTCATCCCCATTAATCACTTGTCCTTACTTTTTGAAACAGTCCTTGTAGAAGTGAGTATCACACCAACAGGGAACGCTTATTCAGCTGTTATCTATGGAAGAAACGATTTTATATTATGTGCAGACCAACAAAAGACTTAAGTTTACTTTTAGGAATGATAATGTTCAACACAACAACTGTTATTATAACCATGAAGGCGGCATAAGTTTGCTGACCTGTATGTCACATTAATCCTGTCAATATGTCCCACCATGAGAGAGGGTAGGTCCAGTCGCACCATTCCAATAACAAGACCTAGTTATGATTAATGGGGCCTGGATCCCGCTCAGACACTTAACAGTTATTTATGTACTGCCCAGAGGCTGCAATTACATCTGTATCATGGTGTCTTTGGTCTAAACCCTAGTTTTACTTTTTGGATTTAATTCATAGGCGTTCACGCACACTTGTTATAACAGTATCTAAAGCCACACAGACACATAAGTTACCTCTTTATCTGACAGTTTGTAAGCAGCTGAATTACAAACAAACATGACATCCCTAACATTATGATGTTCATAGCCAAGAAGCAACTCATGAAGAAACTGTTAATGTCTGTGGTTTATTTGGTCATAATATGCTGTCAAGCACAAGAGGTGCACTCTGTAACATTTCTCTATTGATAATGAGATCATGCCCATTGACCACAGTTAAACTGGAAGACATTAGTAAAAACATGTAGGAAGCCACACTGAACACAATGCTGTCCCATAGTACTTAAAAATTATTTTTACATTTTCAGTTGGCATCAGCTTCATATTTTGTTCGGTGTCAAACAGGATAAATTCTTATTTGCTTTCACTAAGTTATACCCCATTTCCAAAAAAAAAAAAAATGTATGTGTAAGTGTTTTTTTTAAACACTAGTAAACCCTCTTAAAATTGTCTATAAACTCCTTTCCCATTGCCAGTAGACCTGAGCTGTATATAGTGCTCTGCAGCAGATGCCTAAGAGAATGCCTAGGTGTGTCATGTCTGACATCACAGACAGGCTGGAAAACAGGTAAGTAAACAATAGAAAGCAGCGTGGAGGCCTGTGAAAACTTCAGTGTTTACTTATTTTTATATATCTCTTACTTTCTCGGTCTCTATTTTAAACTCGGTGCAGACTAATTTGGATGGATGATTGAGCCCTGCTTGGGCAGAGACAGACGGTATTTTGTGGTGGTGTGTCATTGTATCTCACCAGTTAAGGGGCTTAATTTAGCACAGTCACCCGGATGTTGTGTTTCCATCAATGCCAATCAATCAGTGCAGAGTCATTTGACCCAGGTGTGAATGCCGATTGCAACCTTACCCATTACATTAAAAAGCCAGATGTAAGCGGGTGTTAGTGGGGTTTTGTGCAGTGGAGTAGAGGCCTTGGAGAAAACTAAACGAAAGTATGAAATATTAGCCTGTTCTCATTCCCAGGTTGTCAAATACCAATACTTTGTCCTGCCTCTTGGCACCCTTTAATGTGTTTATGAGATGCACTGGGCTTTCAACTAACTCCCCATCTAAACCAGTGAGAGAGTCTGTGTATGGTTGGAGGGAGGGAAGGTGGATGGGTCAAACAAAACATGACTTTCACCCAAGAGACCGCAATTTGTGTCCTGTTTGAAACCGCAGTCTTTATGGTTTAAACTTAACATTGCTTTAATGTTGCTTGTTTTAATGCAATGTTATGTTATTTACATTTGGTCATCACACTTAAGTAACAAATGTGCTTATTTTAACTTAACACACAGGGCTCTAGTTTCCCGGCGCAGCGCAGGGTGGCGCAGGGTGGTGAACCCCGTGCAGAGCTAGTTTCGAGCAGCGCAACCCGAGGCGCGCTCAGTTTGGTAGTGTGGCAGACCGAGGTGCACTGAGATGGGTGTGGCAGCGCAGCAGGGGGAGGTGTCGACAGATCCAGCTTGGCGCAGTGACAGTTTCGTGCCAAAAGGCTTCGCCGAAGGTGCGCTAAAAGCTCGCCAGTTGAAACCACGTCTACTGTCAGCGCAGGTGGAGCGCAGCCTGTTTAAGTGGAAGTTTGGCTGACCGGCGGACAGTGCGCACACGTCACCAAAACCTCACAGGTAGGTTTCCAGAATGTCAGGCACATTAACGATGCAATAAACAGCCACAAAACCACTATTCAATGCAACTATCTGCAATCAGCACATAAATGTATCTCTATACCGACTGTCCCGTCACATCTGATGTCAGATCAAAGGGGGTTGGCACTGTTTGGCACCGTTTGGTACACGTAATGGAAACCCAACCTGATTTGATTAACACAGCTGCAAACTAATGAGTTCACATCCCTCTCAGCCAACCACAAACAGCCACAGCATCAGATAGGGAGTATATATTCAGCATCTGTCATCTTAGAAAAGTCAAAAGAAAAGAAACAGAGTGAGACTGCGAGAGAGAAAGAGAGAGCGTGCGCGCGTGCACGAGAGATTGATTTCCAATTGTGGTGACCTCCTCCCAGGCTACCTTTGCATCATCAGCCCGTGGAGGTCTGCTCGCAGTTCCGTATATTCGGACACTGCGAGCTTGGACCTCCCGGACCAAAACATCAGTTTCCTCCTCTTCTGCCATGGGGAATTGAGTAAACTCTCATTACGCCTTTGCACGGTGCATTTAAGGGCGAGGAGAGGGGCTCATTTGATTGGTGTGATGTGTGTAAAACCCACTCCACGCTTTCTCTCCTCCCTCTTTCCAACATGTGCAGGTAGGAGGGATGGAAGTGGGAAAGAGGAGCAGCTTCGCCTGGCCACACCCAGATGGTGAAGCACAGGTGCCATAGAAGCCATAGTCTTTTCTCTAAACCCAACCAAGTAGTTTTGTTGCCTAAATCTAACCATGACCATTTCACAACATAAACCACCTATTTCAGCTGTTTGTCACATAGATACCCTAAAAGGTGCCCTGTGCATCACTATCAGACAGTAATGGGTGAGACAAAGTGTTGGTATTGGATGACCTGACAATGAGAATGGGTTGGAAATATCATTGGAATAAAAGAGTATAACCTTTCTATTCTTTTTACAAAAAGGCACAACAACATGAAGGCAAAACTTGATGTTACTGGTTCTTTGACAACAGCAAACACAGCTTTAGAAGGTTGTGTAAACCTAGCCTGTGGCTATTTTGATAATTATTTCATCATTAAGTTTTCAACCATAAATGCCAAACATTCAACCTACTCTGCCTAATATCAATGTAAATTAAATATTAGTGGGTTTTGGACTGTTCGTAAACAAACAAAACATTTGAAGACATCGTCTTGGCACTGTGGTGATGACAAGAGATCCTGTGGATAGACTGATGTCCCTCTGAGCAGGAATAGACCAGGCTTATAAAACAAGTACAGGTACCTCTCTAATACTGGAAGGCTGGAGAAAAGGACACGGACTATTTTGCTGTCAGCCAAATTATCTCTGTTCCTTTTTAGTATTAAAGAACACATTTGTTAAAAATGGGGGGTCATTGAATTAGAGCCCAGAGTCATAAAAGAATGTTTTAGCATGACAGTAAATATTCTTGTTTGCCATTACATTTTATATCAATTTCATGTTTGTGGAGCTGTTGGGCCAGATTTTCCCTTGTGAGACAGCTAGATGCTAAACTAAACTAGATACATTCTGGGCCTGCACTGAAACGACGGTGGTGCATGCTCCTGATTCTGATCAACTCCATCTCTCATGTCTCTGGGGGCATGCATTGTATTTCATTTCCATATCTTGCATCGACAAGATGGCCAGGTGGTCGCTCCTCCCAACCGCAGGCAGTGACTCTGCTCAGCAGCCACCTCTGACCTGTGTATACTGTAGCAGTGATCCAGAGCAGGAAGAGGACAGCACCTCACATTCCCACTGTCACACCAGTCCTTTACCATAAAGCACATGCCTCCTCCCCTTCTCTTGCCAGAGTCCTCTGCTCTGTTAGATCAGCATATAAAGGAAGAGTCACCTGGTTGAATGACACTGTCCAGTATTTCAGGATTTAGCTTTTGGTGAAAATAAAGGTTACTATGGTTTCTGATTTGGTTTCAACCCATTTGGCAGAAAAGAGTCTGATATTGTATGTTTCTGCAAACCATGGATATGTTACATTTCCATATTATTATGTACAGTAGCTGATGAATTGAAATTTAACACTGTGGTTAATGTGTGTTTAAACATAGGCACAAAAACCACTTGGTTATGGTTAGCTAAAAGATCATGTGGTGGCTTAGGGGCACAATCCTCCCTAGAGAAACAGCAAGGGGTTCCTACAAAACTCCATGTTTAGTGCCAAAAAAGCGGCAGTAATGACTCACTAAATCATAACTGGTTTTGCAGTTTGATGGTTCGAACAGTGATCTGCAGTGGTCTGCAGCTTGGCAGGTGTCACACCATCCAAAATCCCCTTCATCCCCTCAATGACAAAGTCAGCCCATGTATTGTGTCACTTAAGAACAGGGATCAGCAACCTTGGGTAATTGTGCCACTATTAGCATGCCATAGATTAACTAATGGCACACTAGCAAGAGGCCTAATTAGAGAGTTTGAAATTTGAAGTGTAGGGTTTCCCACACATTCATTTGTTTGTGGTGGCTTGTCACGCTAAGAACATCTGCCGCCGTATATTGATTTTCTATTAAAGGAGTTGGACCATTCCTTAGGGGCTGTGTTGGAAAATATATAACCCACCCTTCAGTCATTGTGCATGTACTGTAGATGCAGGCGGAGCAGCAGAACGCCAGGTGCAGTGAAAACTGAAACTTAACTTTTCATTGCGCTGGGTCTGAAAGTTTGCTTTCACTTACAAATAGCTGCTCCTCTCATCCATCCATCCATCTCATCAGCTCTGATTGGATCAGCTCATGAATTATCCACCCACAACTTAAACTCCACAAACTGCTGGCAAGGGAAAAAAGGAACTCATGGAGAGTTTCGCACTGCGTTCACGGAACTGCAAAAACCTCTGAATTTAGCAAGGGGACATATAATGATACAAAGGCATGGACATGGACACACACACAAAGTTTGCAACTTAAGCATTACACTTGTTGAGAGCGTGGATGTAAATGACAAACCACAGTTGGCAGTCGTACCAAGATACTTTGTAGATTTGACTGTAGGGAGGGAGGTCTGCTGCTTAAAACCAATGCCTTAAACAACAGAACGTGAGGACATTGCCAAAGATTTTATGGAGAATTTTGAGGAGCAAGCAATTGACATTATATTGACATGGCACACTCATTAACAAGATCATTAAAAAATGGCACTTCACATGAAAAAGGCTACCAACTCCTGTTTTAGAACATTGAAACGATACATATGAAACATGCAACTGTAACATATGCGTGGTTTGCAGAGAAATACAATGGCAACATTTTTTTAGCAACTAGGCTGTGGAGACTGATGTGGACATGGGGGTCGTCCAATTCATTATCCAGTGGCTGTGCACTGACTAGCAAATAAGTTTTTCTTATTACCAAAAATTTTGGCATATTCCCTTTAACCTAGAATGTTAATTCAGCGTATGAAAAATATGAACTCTGTTTGACACCACAAGTACCACAAGGAATAAGTGAACTTGACACAAGAGAAGGACAACTGTGTCAACACATGATGCATTGACAGGCAGCATCCTGCTGTCTGAGCCACTAAGATCAGCTTCATACACGGAGCATTCGAAATTACTAGAGCTCTGTGGCTCTGTCTGTCTGTGTGTGTGTGTGTGTGTGTGTGTGTTTGTGTGTGTGTGTGTTTGTGTGTGTGTGTGTGTTTGTGTGTGTGCGCTCCTCTGTGTGTGTATCCAGTTGGTATTTTGAAATTTCCTCCCATAACTGCTGATCCATGAATAGCCCAGCTAGCTGCTTCACCACATGTCCTGTCATTGAGTGCCTAATTGGCAAAAAACATACACACTGTTGCTGTACACACACAGAGAGATGAATAAGTATGCCTGAGCACATGCACACACGCGTGCACACCCAGACACACATATTGTAAATACAGTTTTTTGTTGCACAGCCACGCACACAAAGTCAAACAAATAAACACACACACACACACACACACACACACACACACACACACACACACACACACATGCACTGCATTCCAGCAAAGGGAGAAGAAAACGCAATTAGAGGAGAAAAATGTCAGGTCTACTTCACAGTGTGCAGACTTTTCAAGTGGCCCCCCAACCCTCGCTGTGCTTGGAATGGGAATTAACAGGGCCGGTAAATAAGGAATGTGTTCCTGGGAGAGTTGCCCTCGGGTCACCACGCTTCCAAATGAAGATGCTTTTAATCTGAAATACTCTTGACACTCATGGAAAACTACGCCTTTACTGTTAGAATTGAAGGATAAGGCATGGCTGTTCTATTTGAAGTAACTCATCTGATCGCTTTGCCATCAAGGTCTTTTATGCCGAATGGAAGAGCAGCGACAGATGAATTATGGGCCTGTGTGTTTCTTTTTTTTTTTTAGAGTTGCATCTTGATTTGTTATTTTCTGAAATGACTGTGTTTTATCTTCTCCAATTAGTGTGATAAATTGAAGCAGTGGAAAGAAAACGCTTGTAAACAAATGCGCCGGCAAAATGATTATGTTGCCTATTTCCAGAACTGGACAGCCTGTAATCCATCTTATGTGATTTGTTAGTTGAACAACACTGTTAAACCTGTTTTACTTATATTAAACAGATTAAGTTAACACAGTGATAATGAGGCTCACCTAGGTTGATACTGGAGTATGAACCTCCTCCTCAAAATCAACAGCAAGAAAAAAAAAATAACCTGCCTGCTGAGGAAGTCATTGTGTCTCAACAACACCCATTTTACGCTGAGCTGGTTCCTCTCTCTCTCTTTCTGTGACTGACTATCATAGCCAATTTTACAGTAAATTACTCCCTAAACAAGCTCGATAGAGACAAGCCCAGCAGTCTGGCACCCGGCGCTCGCGTGTAAACATGATTATATCGAGGAAGTGGCTTCACATTTTCGAGCACACAGTGACAGCCAATTAGGGCCTGCGTTAGCGCGGCTAATTCTTCAAATGCAGTATGGTGAGGAGCGACAGCCTGGGATGGAGGGAGGGCATAGGATGAGGAAGAAGAAGAGGAAGGGATTGATAGGAAGAGAGGGGAGCAATTAAAAGGGAAAACAGGAGAAACACAACAGATTGGGTTGTAATTACTGTGTGTGAGACACCATATTAGTGCTGTTTATTTTGACTCAGATGCTAACAGCCGAGAGGGCTATTTGTGAGAGTGTGTGTGAGTATGAAGACTGTGAAATTCAATTATACCTGCCATTAGAGTCTATTGGCTGTCTTTAGAGGAAAGGAGAAGAAAGAATAGAGATTTCATTTTTCTGCTGACAAGAAGCAAAGGACTTTGTGACACCACTCGCTCACAAAGTTGCCTGTGAGTGTATCCGCTGGGAACAATTACACGCGGTTCCATCCATGTGATGGTTTTGAGCCGGAAATGCACCTATAATTGCTCACAGGTAGGATCTTACTGCTGCGCCGGCTTGCCATCAAGCAGGCCACGAGGCTGTTGGGTAATAATTGGAAGAGCTCAATTAGTTTGTCCTCTCTCCACCCCTTTTCCCTCCGTCTCCATAAACAAAAGCGCATTACACATCGATCCCCGGGAGTTGCTGGGGTAACGAAGCAGTGGCGGGTCTTTAATGAACTGCCTTGTGCCAGCGGCTGGAAAACGCTCCTCTTCTGATTCTGATAATTAAGTTAGTCCAAATCAGATCGAGGGGAGTGAGGTTTTTACAGCCATTTTTAACCAGCCATTTAATTTGGCTGCTCTCCGTTTAGGCCCGGAGGGGACATAGCTTATGCCTTTCAGGGTGATGTTACCAGGGACTCCCCCTCTCACTGATGCCTGTTTGGCCCTCCAGTCTTCCACTGAGTAGTTTCCTCCAGGCACGGTCTCACAATATGGTAACAAGCGGGCAATTTCCATTTTTTTCCATGTTTATTGATGATCCAGTACAAAGTGCAAGTCACAGATTGGGGCTGCAAATTGCCAAATTCCTGTGTGGGCCTTTGAGCGTGTAACACACAAACAATACAGCTTATTTCCCTTAATGCAATGTGTGACACGCCAGGAGTGTTTAGCAGGTGGCAGCAGGTGGCCGGGGAAAGGAGGTTAGCATCTTGTTAGTACAAAATATATGCTCCCATGAACAGACTGGAGGGAAAATGTTCTCAGAATAAATCTGAACCTGATTCCTGGTGGGGTTTTAGGACTTTTCACGCTATTTCAAATAGCTAGTGGTCACTGTCTTACATTCATGGCTGCAGTCAGGAAATGTAACCCACACAGGACTGATGACTGCAATCTTATAAATATAACTCAGGATCAAAAAGTTTAAGGCTAGATATTATTAAAACTGTAAAGCTGCATGTCTATCTTCTAACAGTGTTTCTCTCTTCCTCCCTCTCGTCCTTTGTGTCTTTCTCCCTCCCAGTGCAGCTGTTTTTAATCTTGTCGAGGCATGCTGCACTACACTTATGTGTGTAATTCTCATAATTCCCATGTTAAACGGAACATAATCACACTAGCACTGAAAGGCAATTCTGTTCGACCTCAGAAAATGAAAGGAAAGGAGGGGAAAAAATGACCCTGCACAGGTTATTGCTTTCCGTTGAGCGTGCGTCAACAACTCTTGAATTTAATGCATTCCCGCAGCGGCGCGCGGCTCACTGGCCCTCAGGGGAAATAACAGAGTGTAGCCATTAGGGGATTGTGGACGAGTAAAGGAAGAAAAGGTGTTGAGACATATGCAGTGTAAGACTGTATGAGCGGAGGATTGAGCACGTAGACCCCGAGGCTTTATCGACGTACTGGCGGACTTCATGATTTATCAAGCCTTAACATGACAGGGCCAATTCACGTTTTACCCCACACAAAAATACTCTTTCATAACTGACAAGCAAATCATCAGTGGATACCTTTTTCAGGTAATTATACCCAAAGTGTGAACTTAAAGAGTAAAGGTAGACATGAGAACACCCACCTGTGTATTTAAATTTTGGGATTAGATTGATAAATTTTCCTGCTGGTAAGTGAACATGACATTGATAAGACTGGTTTGTGAAAACAGTGCACGTCTTTCTGAATCAGCCTCTTTTATCTCAATCCCTGTTTTTACTATCTGAACATCAGAGGTGGAAGAAGTACCCAGATTTTGTACTTGTGGAAAAGTAGCAATGCCACACTGTAGAAATAGTCTGCTGCAAGTAGAAGTACTGCATTCAAAATCTTTCTCAAGTAAAAGTGCCACAGTATGAGCATCAATATAAACTTATGAAAACTAAAATGACTCATTATGCAGATTGTCCCATTTCATAATATTGTAGCCCATATTACTTCACTAGATTACAATTATAGATGCATTAATGTATTCATCACTCCACCTTTGCAGCTGGCAAAGGTGGAGCTCATTTCAGTTTATTTATATATATTTTATGTATTACTTTACATACTGCTGGGTAGCTTGTAAAATTGCCACTGGAGAACAATTTATCCTGACTGATATATTTTGCATTGTTAATCTGAATCTGCAAAGTAAGTTGTAACTAAATCTGTTTGATAAATGTAGAGGTGTAAGAATTAGAAGTACTCTAAGTATAAAGCAGCAGACAAAAGAAATACTCAAGCAAAGTACAGGTTCCTGCTTAAGTACAGTACTTGAGTAAATGTACTTTTTACCACTGTTTAGTTCTCACTTGTCTGCTTCTCTCAAATCCGCCTCTTTCTTTCTGATGAGGGTAGATTAAATATGGAGAGCATACACAAAATTTTGGTATGCAGTTTTCTAGCATTTTCATTGGCAGTGTTCACTGAGCATTGGTGCAGTTTAATTTTATTCCCTAGGGCAAAGTTTTTTTTAACGTAAATGTGTAAGGGACACATACAGATCTCTTCAAAATCACATTAACCCTGAGATTTATCTGTAGATTTGCATGGACATATATATCTTTGTACTATACATTGTAAACGTGTATCAAAATGCAATTAATAGCTAAGATCAATGGACGATTCTTGCCTATACTGCCATCCATAACTGCTGCCCCTTCCCTTTTATCTGATTAAATACCTGTAGCATCACACAGGGAAGGAAAAGACATGTGTGCTGCATTTGATGTGTCTAATTCAAGGGAGGCATCTCATACTGTATATATGCATTGTGGATACCTTAAAGCTGCACCAGTCAATATTTTTATATTGACAATGGATCAAATAACTTCGTGTAATGTTTAAGGCAGGGGCAGAAATCCGGGGGGGGGGGGGGTTGGTGGCAGGGGGGACATGACTCCCCCTTCAGTAAAGCTGTAGTATTTATTGAAAGCACAGTGTAAGCGGTGCTCATTATAATTGCGCAATAATGTGCTATTTAAATCTTAAAAGATTTAGTCCCCCCCTCCCATTCCTAGTAGTGGTATATCCAGTGGCGGCTCCTGCCAAATTTCTCAGGGGGGGCAATTGTTGTGATGATGGCTGAGATGACCCGTTCAATGGGTAAATTTGAATTAATTTGGCTCTACAATGACTGAACAATCCACTGTGGTCATCAACAGACTACTTTTCATCAGTTTGCCCACACAAATACCTTTGAATGTAAACAGAGACCTGTTTTACCATTAATCAAATAAAACTGAGTAAGGTATTCACTGAGTCACTGTCAGTCTTAATCAGAAAACATTTTATTATACCTAAGTGGAAATTAATTTTGTGTTCTGATTAAAGAAATAAATGCAGACATACCCTACAACTTAATATAATGCACATCACATAGTATCACTGCTCTTTTTACCCGACCTCAACATTTTTTGTTGTTGTTTTTCAGTTTCAGTTATATATTGGGGAGACATTTTGGGCATTGGCGCCTGTTTCTCCTGCATTGTTCAAAAGCCTACTCAATTACGAGTGCTGCTAAGCTAAAAGCTAATGATTAAGCTCAGAGTTTAGTGATAATCAGAGAGGACAGGAGAGAAAGAAGAGGGAGAGGACAGGACAAGAGCAGTCAGTGGCGGAGCAATGGGTACCTGTCTGTAGGCTCTCCACCTGTCAGTGAGACAAACATGAATGACGTGCAGTCTAACTGACAAGGAGCGGTCATTACGCGTGACTATTACGCACTGTTGTGGCGGAGTGGCTCGTATGGGTACCTGTCTTTTGGCTCTCCACCTGTCAGTGAGACAAACATGAAAGACGTGTAGACGAGGAGCGGTCATTACGCGTGACTATTACGCACTGTTGTGGCGGAGCGTAGCTAATGGGTACCTGTCTGTAGGCTCTCCTCCTGTCAGTGAGACAAACATCAAAGATGTGCAGATGAGGAGCGGTCATTACGCACGACTATTACGCACCGTTGTGAGGTGCGCAGCGGCAGATCTCACAGCACACTGTTTATAAACCAGTTCACCAGTTTAATTGCAGGAAATGTTTAGTTTTAGTTTTAGTTTAGTTAGTATAGACATTCACTCTGCCTGTTGGAGAGATAGAGAGAAGATTAAAGCGTCAAATTGCGGTAAAAGATGCTGTATAAAAGACAGGCTACAACTTTTTTTCCTTGTTCCCCCCTGGAATTATTCTCTAAAATTTTACTGTTTATTGTCCCTATGAAATGGGGTTTTCGCCCCTGGTTAAAGGGGTCTGTCGTGGTGACAAACCCACAACCAGCAGCTATCACCAAACTCTGTATACTGTAGTTCCCCTCAGCTATGTTGAGCTTTTTAACCTGTGTCAACTCATTGTTTTGGTTTTACGGCCCACAGCTTTACTGTTCTGGTTCAGTCTCACCGCTCTCACTCTTCGTTTCCAGTTGCAAGCGGCAGCTGATTTCAGCAAAAAAAATCTCTGATGAACCAGCTGTGCACTAGCTGCCCAGTGCTAAACAAAGTTAGCATTAGGCTGGTAAAGATAGTGACAGTTGTAAAACCTGATATTTCCCTTGGTGTGAGCCAAAACTTAGCTAATATTGGACTAGTGAATATTAGGCTTAGATTCATTAGATGGCCAGAAGCATGACTCTGTGTTAACATGTGTTTCTGTAATCCTAACACAAACGGACGGCCAAGACACCTCACCATTCACACCAAAACATTCTCACTCCGACCTCATCACATATTAATGTTTTGGTCATGGACCTTCCATACAGTCTCTTACATACAGTCTCTTTCAAAATAAACACACTACGTTGGTACGTGTTGTATGGTTGTTTTTTCCTTTAACAACAAACGCACATGGTTGGGTTTAGGCAACAACAGCATGCAGTTAGGTTCAGGCAAAAAAAACACAGTTAGGTTTAGGCAACAAAGAAGTGATTAGGTTTTGGAAAAAAGAACAGGGTTTGGCTTTAGAATTCAGTGTTTGTTGGACCCATCCACCACCCCTCCCACCAGCCCACTCTGACTTTCACTACCTTAACTTTCATTCTTGTCCTGCCGTGTCTACCCCTGATGCCGCTGGGTGCCATTAAACTACAGTGGCAATTTGCCGCATATCATGCCAATGTTAAAGGACGCCTGTTTTTGTTGGATTCTGACGCCGCAAGTCACTGCCCAAGCGCCGGATTTCAAAGACTCTGGAGTGAGACTGTGCTCTTCACACCAGTGTCTATCATGAATCCTTAGCTGATCACTGGTTTCAGATTTTGTTACTGGCTATGTGACCTGTGTGTGGCGTCTGCTCTAATAAACCACTCGGAGCTGGTGGATGGTTGTAACAGCCAGGTTTATTTGCCTCATGGAAAACCCTTCGTATCTCTGGGATAAATAGCAAAGGGAAAGTCACCTGGTGTGGACAACCCACTCATGCTCTTTCTCATGGAAAATCCTCTGTAGCTCTGAAAACCTACCTGAAAACCTTACCTATAATCCTCTGCTATTCACTTCTTCACGCAGATACTGAGTTTTGACAGCAGGTGGCGCTGTTGTTTCCTCAATCTGAATATAATCTGAACTAAAAGCTAGTGATGTGACTTGCCGTGCCGAGGCTTCGAAGCGTGTGTCGAGTAATTCAGGAAGTGTTTCCGCGATGCACGCGTCGAGGCTTGTGTCGTTTCAGACGAGTGACGTCATTGGTGACATCCGAAGCCTCGCTGGCCGGCTCTACCACGTGACTGGCTCGGGAAGTGGTTCAGATCTTGGCGCGAGTATTTGACAGCTATATAAACCCCATAGATTTCATTCAAAATGTGTGGTTGTGATAGAGGAGAGTTTCTGATAGTTTGGATAGTTTGGATAGTTTGGAGAGTTTGGAGAGTAAGATAGTTAGGAGAGTTAGGAGTGTTAGGAGAGTAGGACAGCTTGGAGAGTTTGGTAGGATGGAGCCAGCGAGAAAGAGGAGGATTTCCCCTGTTTGGGAACACTTCGATTTAATCACTCCCAATAAGGTAAGCTAATTCTAACATTACTACAGATGCATTAAGTTTACTTATCAATAACTGTAGGCCTATTTGTCACTATTTCTTCTTTTATTCAAAGGTGAAGTGTTTGCTATGTTCCAAGGAGTTGGGATATAGTAACAACACCTCATCTATGCTGAGGCATTACCGAGCCCTGCATGAGAACAAGGACAACGGATGTGGACCAAGCTCGGGTGAGCCATTTGAAAATGCAATGATAACATAGCATAAAATAATAGAATTAAATTGTTATGATAATGGTATTATCAACATTGAACATTTTATTGTGTGGTTAATGATACAAGTGTCATTCAATACTAATGTGTCATTTTTCAGGAGACAAGAATGAAATCGATGAGCACTTGGTTAACATGATCATCCAGGACACTCAGCCATTCAGCATTGTGGAGGACCAAGGCTTTCAGAAGTTTGTCAAGGCACTGAACCCTAACTATGTTCTCCCCACAAGGAAGGTGTGTATGTAAGCATATGAAGCTTTTTTTTGTTTTGTTTTTTTGTTCCCCCCCGAACTGTGTTTTCTTTCCATTAGACTTTGAAAGCCATGGTGGAGGCCAAGTATAAGGAAACAAAGGAGAAGGCCAAAGCCAGCTTGCAGAAGGCATCTGCAGTCAGCGTCACATCTGATATGTGGACCTCCATAAACACGGATGCATACCTTGCTGTCACCTGCCATTTTGTGGATGGTAGCTCCCTAAATGCAGTTGTTTTGGGGGTACTGCATTTCCCTCAGGCCCATACAGCAGAAAATTTGGCGAGGGTAAAAACTTCCCTCATGGTAAGATAAGATGTACTTTATTAATCCTCAGATGAGGAAATTCAGGTGTAACCAGCAGCATCACACATTAAGAAAAATTCAATTGTTACAGGTAGAGTGGGGGATCACTGACAAGGTAACATGCCTTGTCACAGATGGTGCAGCAAACATGGGTACATGTGCCAGGGAGATGTATCTGTGTCACACCATTTGTGTAGCCCATACCATGAATTTGATGGTGAAAAAGGCCCTTGACCACAACCCAGTGGTGTGTGACATCCGGGCCAAATTATGAAAAATGGTGGGCTATTTCAGGAGCAGCACCACTGCAAAAGTATGTTCCTTGACTTCATTACAGTTTCTTTAATTATGCTGCTTTGTTTGAGCTGCTGCTGCTGTGGCAGTTCAGTTAATTTTTTTTGTTGTTGTTTTTAAAGGAGAGGCTCACACAGGTACAGGAGCAAATGGGGAGGCCAAAACACAAACTCATACAAGAGGTGGACACTCGGTGGAACAGCACCTACCACATGTTACAAAGAGTCTTTGAAGTAAGAGAACCTGTGGGAGCAGCTTTGGCCAACCTAAGCACCGACATCACCCCACTCTCATCAGAGGAGTATGGCATTATTGCTGGGTGTCTGCGGGTGCTTGCTCCATTTAACGATGCCACTGTGGGGCTCTCCGAGGAGAAGAGGGTTTCTGGCTCCAAGGTGATTCCACTTCTTTCGATGTTGGACCACTCACTGGAAGAAGAAGTGGGAAATGCTCAAACTCCATACAGCACTTCAATTGCGAACCATCTGAGGAGGCAGTTAAGAGAAAGGCTTTATCAGCTACAATCAATGAGCATCATGTCACTGTCCACACTGCTTGACCCTCGGTTCAAAAGCATTGGCTTTTTCAGCCCCAGCAAAGGGTGCCCCAGCTGAGGCAGTGAATAGGCTCACAACTGAATGTGCTGCTGTCATTCGAAACAGCAGGTCATCCTCCTCATCATCACCACCACCACCACCACAACCATCCACATCAGAAGTTTCTCAGCCTGTGACCCAAGGTAATGTGTGTGTGTGTGTGTGTATATATATATATTTTTTTGTACTGTATATATATATAACAACATTTAAATTAACAACTGTAACTTACAGCCTCTGTTTCTGTTTTAGGCAACAAACTGTGGCGTCATCTTGATGACACAGTGATGCAAGCCAGAAGACAAAATGTCACAGCTGATGCCACAGTCGAGGTACAGCGGTACATGATGGAACCAAATATTGGAAGACGAGAAGACCCTCTGGAGTACTGGGAAAGACAAAAACACCTGTACCCCAACTTGCACAAGCTTGCACTGGCCTTCTTGAGCACCCCTGCATCCTCTGTGCCTTGTGAAAGGGTGTTCTCAAAAGCAGGCGAAATAATTTCTAAAAAAAAGAAATCGCCTAAGTCCTACAACTGTAGAAAAATTGTTATTTCTCAACAAAAATGAGTAAAAGTGTTTCCCCAACCCCAAGTTACAAAAGCACATCCACTGCCCCATAACCCAAGTTAACACAAGCACATTCACTGTCCTCACCCCCTATTTTATGATTTCTACTTTCCCTTGTGACCATTGTAATATCAAAAACGTTAAGGTGTAAATCTACAAAATACAATAATACAAATATTATATAGTGTGTAAAAAACACACACTATATTAATATAGGTGCATCATATATGTACTGTTACTATAATGGAGAGTAGATTTATTCAATTCAGTTAAGAAAGTATATATACAAACCACTCATTGTAATAGCTTTTTTGTCCAGTAGATGGCTTAGTAGAGCAAATGAAGCATCAAGAAGCTTTGCCCTTGACTGAACCAATTTGATGAAAAGCTTCAATGATTCATGAAGCTTCATCTGCCCATCACTACTAAAAGCATCTCAACAGCATAGTTTATATCTTAGACCCACAAAATGAAGAGAAGGAGGGCACATATAATGACACTATTATCAAATTTACATGCACAATTATTGCATCTACACTCCTGCTGACGTGCACTAGCATGCTCACTAGTCATGTGAGCGATTGTGTTAATACAGCTGGAGATATTGCTGTCAGCAGTATCAAACATGTCTGCCTCATGGTTAAGCAATATTTCATTCAACTCATTGTAACATGGACAAGTAGAGCGTGAGCTTGCAGTCCTTGAGAGGAATGTATCATGCATAAGCATTTACACTACAAAAGATATAAAGTTAGATGCCACTCAGCCCATCTTGGCAAGTGGTTTGAGTGATAGGATCTTGTCTTGGTGTCTTGGTGGTTATTTAAACTTGTATTTACTGCTGTCCACTTGGGCATGTTAATACCTGTTGTAAACAGAGCCCAAATGAATGCTAATGTTGCTCTGTGTTATCTGGATGAGTAAATAGGCAACTGCTTGCAACAGTTACATGCATGTTCCTCTGTCCCAAAGTGAGCAGGAAATTTAAAAATACTGTAAATAAAGTATAGGCCTATGTAATCGTTAAACAGCGAAAGCAGACTTTATTGTACTGTATTATGCACATTCAAATGTTCAAATGAATGCAATCTTTTTAATCACTTTAGTACACAAAACTTGGTGCAACACATACGTGATAATGAAAACTGACCTGTTGAAGTTTGTGCACACATTCTATATTTGGACACTCTAGGTTCAAGTGTCCTAATATAGAATCCTCTTTCAATTTCCTTATGCAGGAGAAGCTAGCTAATAGTTTCAGACAGGCAATAAATGTATACCTTTATATACACACATACATATTAGTGTATACATGTTATTCCCTGTGTTCATAATGCTTGTGCATCGTTGAACACATTAATGCATATTAGCACAGACATATCTTCAGTGTATAAACCACTCTGTGAGTGTGCTTGTATGTATGTGTCTGTACTGGGATTCTTTTTTTTTTATTTTTTATACTCGAGCACTTTTCTAATTGATGGAGATAAGCAATACTTAACATCTCCTAAATATTCGCTCATGCACACACACGCCATTACAATAACACACAGCATTAGAATATTAGGTTTACAGCCCAGTCGTTTGTCAAAGGGCTCTTTAGGGGCTGTAAAACTGTCTGAGCGTGGGGATTTGTCATCACCACAAAGGCCTGCTCCTTCTATTAGTCATAAAATATATAGAGAGGCAAATACAGGCTGTGATGAAGACGCAGCAGTGAGACAGAGAGAGATAAAATGTCTGTGTGTGGAGGAATTGGATAAGTCACAGGCAGCAACACTGATGCTAAGTTGTTCACTGAAGTTTCGTGGTTTCTTTATGATGAACGCAGAGGCAGACTAAAGGGGAAAGGAAAGGGGAAGACAGTGACGGAGCTGTGCAGTATCAAGTATATACTGTACATCCTCAGCTCTATTTCAAGTCTTTCTGCATGAGTGTGTGTGTGTCCGCCCTTTGATGCAAGCAGTAATTTCCCATTTTCAATATCCTGTTCTATTTCATTCTGTTCAATTGTATCCCCTTCAACTTCTTCATACACACACACACACACACACACACAGATAGACAGTGTTTCTATGAAGAAAGATGACGCCATTGAAGATGATGACAACTCCCATCTGACATTTACTAACCTTTTGAGCAGAGAGATGGGGATGGAAGAGGGAAAGAGAAAAGGAGGAGAGGGGATGGACAGATGAGAGAGAGGGATGCAGTCAAGGTAGAGGAGGGGTGGGGTGGGGGTGGGGTTAGTATACATGGCATTCCTGTTTTCTATTCCTTTCACCAGCATATTGTGTTCAGCCCTTCACAAAAAGCTTTTGTGCTGTCTGCACCTTTTCTCAGGCTTAAAGCGTACAGATTTTTTCATACTCACAAAGACCTCAATTTTTTCGCCACTTTTTTTTTTTTTTAATTTGGCAGATGTGGCATTCTGCATTTTTGTATGTGTTTGTGTGTGTGATGTTTAGTCATAACTGATTAGTCTTTATGGAAAATACCTCTGCACTTGGTTAGAGCAACACCCACTTTTTGGCTGATAATAGACAAAAATATCTGGCTCACATCTGCACGTGTATTGTATTTGTCAAACACTAAGAGGCAGGGATGATGCCACAAAATGTATTTTAGCGGGGACTTAGCTCTTTTATAAAAGGTAAGAGTCTCACTCCTACCACTATTTTTGGTTGAGGTATACCATCTAGAAAGTGGGATCATAACTTTCACGTTTCATATGGCTTTATTTGGTGATATTTTATGGTGTTTCTGTCATAAACAACATCAGCTATCATAATCACAGCTGATTTAAGGTACAATGTCTGAAGCTGGTTGAGTGTTGTTTGATCACTGATAGAGTGACCGACTTGTCATTTGGAGCTCCGTCTGGATCTTTTCATGGAAAAAACACTGTAGAATGGTCATACTTTGAGCAATCTTCTTCAAATTTGAAACAAATGTTCATTGGTAGTGTGCCTACAGCCCCATAGTGCCATTTACCTGCTCAGATGAAGCCATAGACAGTTATTCACCCTGAAAAACATTTTTTTATTTTATTTTAGGCAAAATCTTCAATTTTTTACTGACTTCAGAGGCCCTTTACTCTGTCTCTGTATCACCTAGAGTGTTTCTGACACTTTCACAAGAACCTTCAGAGAGTTTTCTTTCTGGCAAGACCTCATGCATGCATGTAATCAGAGCGGTTCAGAAGCTACAGTCATTTTAATTTGGGTATGTCAGTTTAGGCATACAAAATGGGGGTGAAGTACAATATATGATCACTTTTAAGTTTTTTTGTCACCTTAAAATTAGACATTTATGTCTACACAGGAAGTGGGTCCTCGTTCAGGGAAATCATCATATTGCATCGCCATGTTTCTTCAGCATCCCAGAACAGATAAACCAAACTCTGGCTCCGGTTAGGACCATTGGTGTTTTTGCATTTTCTTGTCAGCCATAGTTCACTGCCACTTCTGAAGAGAGCGTCAGAAAAACACTCATTTTTTTAAATCATGATACTGCTTTATTCAGTGCTTCTCACCAGTTTAAATCACATGGTCCATTTATTTTCAAGAGGAAGAGACCTTTGCAGATAATTCTGCTCCCAGTTAAAACCTACTGAATGTCTGGGTCTTAGGTTATCAGAGTAAAATGGTGAGCACACATTAGCAGGTGCTGGGCTCACGGCTCGTCTGCTATTTTTTACGAGTTTTAATCACCAGGGGTCTCATTTATAAAAGAGTGTGTGGGATCCAGTCTAAAACATGCATATGCCAAAAAATATAAGACAATTTCTACAATCAGGTTTCCACCTCACCATCTGCGTCACCAATTTCCCGTCTCCAAAATGTTCGTAAGCATGGCTCAAATTTTCTCCTATCAGGTCTATTTTTATAGATCACACCTTTTCTGTTTGAAGTGGTGTAGTCTCTTTCAGGCCTTGTTTTGTGCGTATGAATTTTTTAAAAATACGACCTCTGGTCTCTCTCCTTCTCCCTCTTCCTCCTCACCTGCTATGAACACCGGCGCTATCCATGGTGCTGAAACAACAGCTAAGCAAAACCTGGACTGTTGGCTGGTGTTTAAAATGGGAGCGTATCTATGTTTCCCGGGTTCTATGTTTCCCAGGTTCTATGTTCCCCACTTAACCCTGCAAAAAAGGTTTTATGTCCCCCGCTAACACAAAGAAGGTTCTATGTTTCCGGCTCCACCAAGCGGGAAACATAGAACCCTTTTTGGCTGAGCGGGGAACATAGAACCCGGGAAAGATAGGGATGACCCCGTTTAGAACGTGTGCAGTAGACTAATCAGAGTTTTATGGTGGTGTTGTACTGGTGACGGTAGTGCAAAAAACCCCCACATAAATCAATCTTTGTTTCTCTTGCTTGCTCACTCACTCACTGCAAGCTGTTTTCATACTCTGTTCATCTTCCTTTGGAAAGTAATGCAACCAAATTCGTACATACTGTCCTATTTTGATGGTATCATGTGACCAAGGTGCTGACAAAAGTAGACAAGGAAGCAGTTCCAAGCGTTCTTTTAAAGAGGCAGATTCAGTGTTTTGGAACCGTGTGAACTTTGAGTCATTTTTAGATAAGTCCTCACCATGTGTTTTTTTCCCAAAACCTAACCACAGTAAGTTTACTTGCCTTAACCTTTACCTTTACGCTAATTACGTAACTATATGTTAAGGACGTAACGTCATTCGTGGGGTGCTAATTCACTCGATATCATTTGAACTACCATGTGTACATTTTCGTAGGATATCATACAAGCCATTGTATGAGGACACGATGTTTAAAGAGTAGACTGTGCATGTGTCTGGTGTGGGAACATCGGCGTTGTGCTTGGGGGATTGTATGAAAAAGAGGCCTGCTGGTGCCACTTTACAGCTCCATTATATTTTAGATAACATTTGTAGTTATTTAACTGAGAAGATAAAACCTTTAGTTTACTTTAGCTAGACTTTCTATGCCCTTTGTATTGTGCACTAAGCGCTTCATTCAACACAGCTTCCTCACTCTCCAAACAGCCTACATGTAATTCAGCCTACAAGTTCATCCAGACAATATCCCATATGTAGGAGACAATATATCATACCTAAGAGATAACATCTGTCCAGAGAAAATAATATCACATATGTAAGAGATAAACTTAGGTTTAGACCGACATTGCCCACATTTGTTTTTCACCCCGCCTCTTAGGGATACAGTAATTTTGACCTAATGATGGTGGTAAATAAAAAGTTGAGGGAACACCACAGGTACCAAAATTCATTCTCGGGACAAGAATATCTGTACCAAATTTCATGGCAATCCATCCAATTGTCAAAACATAAGTATCAAAAACACAACTCATGGTGGCACTAGAAGAAAAGTCATTGGATCACAAAAGGATTTATCCTCTGAAAACCACGGACATCTCTATTAAATTCTATATCAATCTATTCAACAGCGTTGAATAGTGTTTCAGTTCTGGCCAAAGTGGGGGATCAACATTGCCATTCATAGAGCCATGCTGTCAGTGTGTCTAAATACATTACATTAAATTCAAATGTTCTCAATGCATCACTCAATCCAACTGCAGATGAGTGATTTCTATTTCTCTGCCATTTGGAAGCTATACACCTCATTCTTTGATGATTTCCCCACTGGATTTAATCCTAAACACTTCTGTACAGCAGCCATTCCTCTGAGCCAATAACATAACAGCTAATACCATAAGCTTCCTATCAATTCCCCAAGTGCTGTAATGGCTTGTCCAAGTTAACAATCATCACTGGGGATTCAAACATGAACAAAGGGTCAATTGGAATAGAGAGAAGGTAAGAGGAGGGAGGGAGCAAATAGATGACGAAGAGTAAAGGACATCAGAGCGATGGGTCTATGTACACATGAGGGAAGATGATTAATATGATTTGGTGATGAATAATGATATGGTGCTGATATCTTGGGTGGTTAATAAATGAGCAGAGCATGCTGGAGTGCAGACAGCACATACTAATTAAAGGCTACTGTGGGTGACCTAGCCTGAGGAATACACAAGAAAACACACATACTGTATAATGTAAGCATACATTTTAGAATGTAAAATAATTTTAATTACAATATTTACTTATATCATAGAGTTGAAGTAATTGTTTGTTTTCATTTTGCCAAATTGCCAATTTAAACATCCAATTGACCCTTTGCTAAATCCCACCCTTCCGCCAATCGTAGCGCAGTATTGACCAGCACTGACAAGGGTCTGACATCTACACAGCTTTGCTCCACAGACTCTAATACAATCACTTAAGACGTCATTCATTTTCAAGCTTTTTTTTGTTTTTTTCATTTTTAGCTGGACATTATGCTTGGGGCACATGTAATAGATACATGTTATCCAGAGAGGTTGGAAGAAACAAAAATCAAACCCTACAAATAGTAGGGCTATAGCTAGCTTTAGAAGGTATAGCCTACTGAATGTAGACATGCTGCTTTTTAATGACTGCTTTTTCATGATTATAACAGTGAATTAATACCTACCCTGCTCTTTGGGAACCAGTGGAGGGAAACAGGAAAACCTTGCCGATATTCCATCAGGTGTGTGTCACAGCAGTGTGTACAGTTGAATGTTGTTTGGCTTTCCCTGGAGCTCCCCGCCTGTCTGCTTATGGGTGTCCACGATCCAGCGGCGAACACGTTTCATCTGCGCACAATGCAATGACCCATAGTAAGCAGAAGATCTGCAAAGCGTCCCTATATTTTCATTGTCTTCTCTCGGTCGTCAGAGATGTGTTGGTTCACTTTTACACTGTGATCAATAGACTATATTGAGACTTTAACTTCTAACTATCTTAATCTCATAAGTCTGTTGTCGCTGCAGAGTGAATTTGATATCCTGGATATATCCTTCAGATGCATATTATAGACCTTTAGTCTGCTTCTCTCTGAAATTGCTTTTTCTTTTCCCAAAAAAATGACTTTTTTGAGGGACTGCAGTTAGTTACAGCAGGGTTCTTGCACCATTTTAAAAGTAAAGTTTAATGCTTTTTAAGACCTTTTTAAGACCTCAAAGAACATAATTTAAGACCCAAAAATAATATATAAATATCAATTTATTGACTTTATGCAGATAGTAACAGTACTGGTTATGTGCTCTATTCAAGTCAGTCTATGGTCACTGTGGTCTTTCTCTGTGTGTGGCCTATAAATTTAATGGTAAATTGTGCAAATTAAACTAATGATTTTCTATAGGTTTACTAACTGGTAAAATCATATATTTTGTGCTAAAATACAACATATCTAATGTGTATTTACAACATAGCTTGATTCTGCATCTCTATTTACAGCTCATTAACCCTTACGTGAATGTTTACTGTTGCTGTGGCAACAAGTGACAGACTACATTAGCAGCTACATTTGCCCAACCGTCAACAACAACCCATAAAACCACAATTCGGCATATTTACACATAATAAACAACATCTACCACCAGTTACACTCCTTAAACTCTGAGCTAATGTGTTGTTACCTGGTAGATTGTCAAAGTGACCATAGACCTGTGACCTAAATATAGCACATAACCAGTCCTCTGCCGACTCTGCCCGGATTGGGAGCACTGAGCACCAGGGGAGTGTTGGTGTTTACACCGCTAGTATAGGAGCTTTGGACCGCATTAACGTTGCTAAATTTTACACCATACTTAAGGATCATTCTCGCTGCCGCGATACGGAAATGCGGGACGGATTTGCTGAATATTGGCGCAGCGCTTTTCCGCGTTCAAACCATACACACAGGCGCGGTACGGACGCGGTGCGAAATTTCGCGTTGTTGTGTCCGCACTGCATGAATGGGTGCGGATGAACATGGACGAGAATAGCAGCAGCAGCAGCAGCAGCGAGCTAGCAAGCTAACGTTTAGCAAGCGTCAACATCAACTTTCTTTAGCACTTACCACTCTCACCGCAGCCATCAAGCTGGACAATGGACTGCCAGACGTTGTCCTTTAATTCATTGTTCATAAAATCATCCTGTCTTTTATCAAAAAGGACGTGGTGCTGTGAAACGAGGTTTATCAACCTTTCTTCCATACTGTCCTGCCTGACTAGATTTCGGACTCTCCCGGCTCTGCGCGACTATAAACAAATAATTTCATTGGCCCAGCTATGTAGTTCCGCCGGCAAATTCCGCGGGGGGTCAAAGTCTGGGCGGAAACTTTTTTCACCGCCCGAAAGTTCCGCCCCGGTGTGCAAACTTCCGTAAGAACCCATGAAATCAACTTTTATATTGTAGCGTCCGCCAGGACGTGTAGAATGATGATGCGATTATTTGGCAACCCACCATTTATTGTTTCACAGTACAGGTTACTGTTGGCCGTAACCACGCCAAAAAAACAACGAGACAAGAACTTAGCCGTAACGTTAGCTCACAAAACCATGTACTCCTGCTCTCTCCTCCAGCTTGCACACAAACACACAAGCACGCGCACTCACACAGCCCTCCCACTTGCACCCCGCCCCCTATCCATACTCATTCAATCCCAAACATGCCATTAACTCACAGAACATTAACAGTACAACAGAACATTCACTGCAGGGTTGCTACACTGCCCCCCCCCCCCCTTACAAAGTCCCTTGCCCCGAGGGATCACATGAAAAGTCTCGGAGGTGGGCCGGGGGCCTTCTCTGTCTCTGAGGCCGCCTTGAAGTGAACACAAGCGTCTGCGCCTGCAGTCTTGGAACAACTTGTTGATGAGCAGGGGTTGAGTTTAGGGGTGAGGGAGGATGTGAGGAGTCAGTAGGGGAAACAGTCTGTGAATCTGAGAGTGTGGTTGACTGATTTCTCTGGGAATGTGCAGAGGGTCCAGGGCACTGATGTGGGTGTGCGTCGCCTCTGTATGGGGCCAACCTGTCCCTGTGGATGGCCACCCGTCTCCCCCTAGGTGGCAGCTGGACCCTATACATCACCTCACCCAGCTTCTCCAATACCTCACAGGGGGCCCACCCAGTGACAGTCCAACTTAGGGCGCCGGCCCTTCTTTCTCCTTGGACTATGCACCCACACCAGGTCCCCAGCCTTGAAGTCCCCCCCTCTGGCCCTCAAGTCATAGTTTCTTTTCTGCCTCATGCCCACTTTCTGCATTTGGTTGCGGGCAAAGGTGTGAGCTGACTCCATTCGATAGAGCCTCCTGGCGTATTCCGGTCCAGGTGGAACCGCCGGTGTGTCTGGGGGTCTGCCAAAAGCCATTTCTGCTTGCGTGCGCAGCTCTCGCCCCAACATGAGCAAGGCAGGTGTGCACAAGGTGGAATCCTGCACAGCCGACCTGTAGGCCAATAGGACAAGAGGGAGGTGCATGTCCCAATCACGCTGATGTTCTGCGGTAAGGATGGCGAGTTGTTTTGCCAGGGTTCTGTTGAACCATTCGACCAGTCCATCACTCTGAGGATGTAGAGGTGTAGTTCGAGTCTTTTGTATGCCCAGCCAGTCACACATAGGAGAGAACACACCTGACTCAAAGTTTCTTCCCTGGTAGCTGTGGATGACCTCGGCTGCCCCAAACCTGGCAAACATGCCCTCCACCAAAACATCTGCTACCATCTCTGCCTCCTGGTCTGGTATGGCATATGCCAGAACGTAACGGTTTCCTTTGTCTGTGCGAGGGAACAGGCCCATTATGTCCACCGCCACCCTCTCCATAGGAGCCCCTGTCATAAGAATTTGTTTGTAATGACCTTTAAAGCAAATAGAGACCGGAGCCGAAATATCAAAGTTTAACAGAATTTATGATCTTGTACAAGAGGAGCGTTTCACAGTGCAACACACAAGATGAGGTTACAGAGAAAAGGCTCCCTGAGGAGGGTCTACTGCAAGCTTTTATACAGTATATTTGGGCGTTGGAGTTTGGGGGTTTCAGTTCCCCTAATCTATCAAGTACACACTTAATAGATAACAATGGTTGTCAGTTGGTGTGACGTCTTGTCTCACTGTCCTCCGGATGACCTTGTCCTTGTCCTGTCTCCGACCCTCTGTTTCTCTCATTTCCTCTTATATATATAATGACAGACTTCCCTTTACCCTTAACCACCTGCTGATCTTGCAGTTGCTATAGAATTAAACAGGAACCTCCAGCACTTGCACAACACAATGGCATGTTTACATCTTGTGATCATAATTTTTATAACACCCCCCACCGCCAGCTGCTGAAGCTGGGCGCGAGACTGATCTGGGGGACCTTTGTGTGCTGTACAGAGGTCACAATGGCGGCAGAAGTCCTCAACATCTCTCCTGAGCTGACCCCAGTAGAAACTATGCCGGAGTCGAAGGGTTTTTGAGACCCCAAAGTGTCCTGCTCCAGTCGTGCCATGAGAGGCCTTTAGCACCAACTCGCTCAGTGCTATGGGGACCACCACCTGCCACCTCTCCTCCCCTGTAGCTGGCTCTTTCCAGGCTCTCTGGAGCACTCCATCCTTCACTCGGAGAGCCTCAAAGTTTGCAAACAGTCCTTTGGTGGTAGGCGAGCACCCCGCAACCTCATTCCACTGTGGCTTTTGTCCTGACTCCACCCACTGCAGCACTGGTTGTAGATCAGCATCCTGTTCCTGCTGCACTCTCCATTCGGGTGAGTCGACAACCTGTGCCCCTCTGTAGACCGGCCCGTCTCCATTATGCATGGGATCTGGCTCCTCCTCCATACTAAGCTCGTTCTCCCGGGCCTCTCTCTTTTCACAGTATCGGTAGCCGCCGGGAGCACAGGGGCACCGAGACATGGCATCAGCATTGGTATGGCGAGCTCCAGCCCTGTACTCCACTTTGAAGACGTACGGCGCCAATTCTTCCAGCCAGCATGCAATCTGCCCTTCTGGCTCCTTGAAGGACATTAGCCACTGGAGGGCTGCATGGTAGCGGTGGTGTAGCGGTGGAGCCAGTGTCAACAAGGGCTGTGCATGGAGACCCTGCCAGGGTGACAGGGACGTGGCAGAAATCTCCTGCGTGGGTCCAACCCACCACTCTCGCGGACTCAGCGGTGTCATCTGCTTCTTGGGGGAGTGGAGCCCTGCTCCCCCGTCTACGCAGCTGGGCACCGTCCACCGGGGAGAAGGTAGGGTGGGACCTAGGGGTGGGGTTCTGCGTCATCCCATTTACACAGACCCTGGGGCATTTCCCTGAACATCAGCACACTTGAGGCACCGCACGCTGATATGGCCAGCCTGGCAACACACTCAACACACAGAACATTCACTGCAGGGTCGCTACAATATTTTTCCGCGAGAATAATCCGCACGGATATTCGCCCTCAGTGAGAATGGACTTTTAATATGAATAATATATGTGATTTCAAACACAATCGTAACATTACTTACACTGAAAGTAGTAACGGGAGATGACATGATGTGTGCCAGTCTCATCAGTAGTCCAGAACCGCAAATGAAGGTCCATTTGTTTGCTCTTTGTCGTTTTATTCATGCTTTTGTCAAACATGACAACATATGGCTTCCAACTCATGCTGCGCGATAGCTCCTTTTTGATGAATGAAGCGATGCCATATTTGGCGACATATGCAGTTTTATTTTCAACACAGGTGAATGACTTGGCAAGCTGGGAATCGGGGAACATGGCGGCAAAGATGTCTCGTATGTCCTCGTTAGATCTGAACAAATTGTGCCTCACCACAGTATGACGAACCCACAATACCTCTGCCTTTTGGGTGTCTGGCGGTGAAATGAATCTCGTCATAGCCGACTGAGAGGTGGCATCTGAACTTGTAACGTCTTCGGTCGCGCTGCAAACAATGCAGGGATTTGCCTGGCCCCGCTATTGCTAACTGCTGCCATGTACTGCTGGTGCTTTACTCCTTTCATGTGAGACTCGACGGCTTTGAGCCCCATGGTCCCTAAAGAAAAAATCTTCTTACAAAATGTGGACATTGCCTCGTTGTTTGCCGGTGCCGGTGCCAACCACCTCCTAAATACGTCCTACTCCATCCACTTCTCGTTAAATTTACATTTCCCCATCTCTGCATCTTCAACCGCTCACCTCGATATCCGCAAAATGGCGGGAGCTGCCCGACGTCAGTGTCTGTAGCAGACGTACCGTAAAACAGCTATTAATCGCGGAGACTCATTTACGACACTGTATCATATAGGCACCATACTAAATTAATCACACAAACACACACTATTACATGTTTTACGGTGGGCCACTGTGCTTTCCCATCGGCATTAAACGCACTGGCTGAAGATTTAATACCTACAGCAAATTTAAGACAATTTAAGACTAATTACCTGGATTTTAATTTAAGATATTAAGACTTTTTAAGGACTCGTGGGAACCCTGTACAGTGTAGGCTCCATACTAAGTCCGACAGCTTGATGGACCATCACAAAAGGAGCAGGGCTTAGCGAAGGGTCATTGGTTTTGTGCATATGGATAAACAAATGTAAGTCTAATATTCATGGTCCTTTTAGCTCTGTTTTGGTGCACCACCACCTGAGATAGCTAGTTAACCACTAGCTAACTCTATTTTTACATATTTAATAGAATAGCAATGTCAAATTTTATCTGATGTCATGAGTTCAATAAATCAATGTGAAGAAAAATACATTAAAGTTTTATAACTGTCAACCTTTATGGATGTGTCATGATGATGGAATTTTTGAACGACTGATAGAAGAGTAGAGGACAACTCATTATTACTGGATCCTGCTTCATCAACAAATTCCAGGGCTGCATGGATAAAACTGAAACCTTTATTCAAATTAATTTCATTCTATACCTCTTGCATTATTAAAAAGAAAAAAATCTTGCATGTGATCATTAAGCAGTAAATACGTTGCTGATGTTGGCTCACTCTGTCACGAGTGTAATTTGGACCCAAAAGCAGTTCACTGGAAATCAGGAACAGTTGGTAATGACCTTTAATATCCTGGCAGCAAAACAGGAACTTGAGCAGATGAATAAACTCAGACAGTTCAATCTTCAGGCTAATAGCCCACACACAGTCTCTGGGTCTCAGGCTTGAGGTAGGGATTAAGCTGAACCCAGCCACAGGGCCGAGGGGGGGGGGACGTGAGTCCTCGGACCCGTACAGTTCAGTTCTTTAGCGGCCAGGAGTAAAGGTAAGGGGCTTACTGGAGACGAGGTAGCCAAGCCAATGTGTCCATAGCCGGAAGAGCCAGCCGATGATGCAGAGGTGCCGACGAGGAGCGGGCAGTAGGGAAGCCAGGGCCAGGCAGAGGAGTCAAAGCCAGTAGAAACGACAGACAAGCACATGGTTGAGGACAGAAGGCAGGTAAGTTTACCAGGAGGCAGGCAAGGAGAGCAGGTTGGAAGCAGGCAGGGTCGGCAACAGGAGATCAGGCAGGTAATGAGTGCTGGAAAATCTCGCATGGATGCAGTAGAACAATCTGGCAAGGATGAGAGTGCTGGAGAGGCTTATATGCAGGGCTGATTGGGAATGAGCTGCAGCTGAGCTTGCAGGTGAGTGTAGTTGGGCTGATTAGGTGGGAGTGGCTGGCAGGTAGAGTGGAGCAGAGGCAGGGAGAGTGGAAAATTACTGAGGCAGAAAGATAGGAGGGGAGACAGGGAGGATGAAACTGTGACACACTCCACTTTTCATCAAAGTAACAACCTATGAATGACTGTTATCTTAATATAAATATAGACTCTAGACATAGTATCAGAGAAACAAAGGCTTTTCTCTTTCTTTCATCTCAGTCATTTTGATGAATTTCATACTTGCCATATGCCACTGAACATTGTTTACTGGTTCATCATTAGCAGACAATTTAATTTAGTTAGTTATCATCATCAATCCCACTGCATTCTTTACAGAGGATATACATAAAAGTAGGGATGATATTGCAAAAAGCATTGTTTCTGCAATAGGCCTATAAATTATGTTGCACTTCCCAGGTGTACAACAGTAACATCATGACAGTTAGACATCTGTAATCCAGTTTTTAAGCTCCAGGCAATGCCTGTGGCAGCAGTGTGTACTGACTATTTGGCTTTCTTCTGAAACATGTTGCTCTCTCTCCCTCTCTCTCTTTCTCTCTCTCACATGCATGCACGCACACACGCACGCATGCGCGCGTGCACACACACACACACACACACAGACACACACACACACACACAAACACACACACTCCTCTGCAGGCCACAGAAAACACATTTTATTATTATTCTTCCCAACAATGGCAAGCCACAAATATTCAGCCTCATATTCACAGTGATACATAAAAATTCCCAGCACACTGCGGCTCCTGGCCATGAAACAGCCAATGGGGACATGTGCTTACACAGAGCAAACAGGGAATACAACACGCTCTTCAGCAAGGAATGAATCCATGTTACACCTGCTAGTTATGGATAGATGACAACGTCAGGAGGTTACTCTACAGTCTGCTACAGACTTTCAATCACATTAAATCATAAGATACAGTTCCTGTGAAATGTAATCCCATCAGTTCAATTTGTGTATTAAAAAAGGTGATATAATAAATACATGAGTATGATTGGGTTGGTGGGTGGGGGGTGTTCACCTCATTAAGGATTCTAGTGGCCTGAGGGTAAAGTTCTTCCTGAGCTTTGCAGTGCTGGCATGGTGTAGACCTCAACAGGGAGAAAATGCTGTTATCCAAGGATCTTTAATGGTTCTCTGGTGTAGACATCCTTAAGATAGTGTAGAGCAACCTTATAGCATGTTCAGCCAAACCACTTTTTGCAGGGCCTTGTGGTTTGGTACTGCTTCCATACCAGGCAGTGATATTCTTTGACAGGATGCTCACAAGTAAAAATACCTCATGAGTTGAGGGGATACCCAGAATTTCCTCAGGCAACCTAAGTAAAACAGTCTCTGCTTTGCCTTTCGTACCCCTTAGTCAGTATGCAATGCCCAGGTCAGGCCCTTGGTGATGTGGACACTAAGGTACTTGAAGCTGTCCACCCTCTCTCTTTAGGACCATTGATATAAAGGGGGTGTAGTTCCTTCTCTGGTTCTTCCCACCATCATCTGCTTAGTTTTGCTGACATTCAGGAGTAGGTTGTTGTCCTGACACAAGCAGTTCAAGTCCTCTACTTTCTTCAGGTAGATCTTTTCATTGTTATCTGTGATCAGGCCCACCACAGCTGTGTCATCAGCAAACTTAGTGAAAGAAATTCAAAAACTACAAGCTGTTCAAAATAAAGCAGCACACTGTGCCTTACAGTGCTCCTACAGGACTAATGTAAAAGACATGCATGATAGTCTGAGTTGGTTAACTGTCAGTCAGAGATTGATCTACTTCCCTACTAAACTTTGTTAGACACAACAACCAAAGATATTGTATAATCTATATTGTCTTCTCATCTTGTTCAACATACTGTAGTTATCAATCACGACAGACAACAGAAAATAGGTTCATGCTGCCGAAAGCAAACAGTACTCTGCAAAAAACTGTTACATACAGAGCCATGATCAAGTAGAATGATCTGCCAGCAAATATTGTCTTAAAGAATAGTAATGAAAGATTCAAATTTTTCTTGAAACATCATCTTCGAATACACTAGAAAATATGTATCTGTAAATCTGCCGATCTACTTTGAATGACTTTAAACCCTTTGTTTCCCTTGGAATTACATGTGAGAAAGAATATTATAGTTATTAGTTAAGGAGGCCTTTGAACAAATGATTTATGTCACTAATGAATTACTATTGATTTTGTACTTGGCTGAATTTCTATCGAGAGGATGATAATATTATTTCTCTTCAGTAAGCAAATGATTTATTCAATGAGATGAGCTGTTTTTGTTTTTGTTGTTGTTGTTGTTTGTATAAATGTGTATGATTGTATGTGTTGTGGACCCCAGGAAGAATAGCCAAAGTGTATACTGGTGCTAATAGGGATCCTAAAGAAAGAAAGAAAGAAAGAAAGAAAGAAAGAAAGAAAGAAAGAAAGAAACAGGGAGTACAGCAGGGGGCTCAAAATGCATCCCTGAGGTGCTCCAAGGATGATGGGTAAGAAAGAGTTAGGAGAAGTCAATTAATCTCAACAACTTTACATCTACTTGAAAAATTAAATCACACACACACACACACACACACACACACACACAGACACACACACACACACACACACAATGTATTAAACTGAGAAATAATACAGTGTTGAAATACATCCCAAGGGCAACCATTGAAAATTAATCAGTTTGACACTGTCGCCCACCGTGTTTGCATGTATTTCTAAGATTCTTAAGAAAATGCTTTAAGCTCTTCATGTAATAAATGATTTCATCTGTTCGTGGTTTCTGAGGTTGAAGATATTTAGAAACAATGCCAGATCCCATTTGAAAACCTGAGTTTAATTCTGTTTCAGACTATGATCTTTCTGTGGATTTCTGAGGGTTTGCAATGTTGAACTACAGTGCTGAATTTCTGTGTGTTAGCTATAGTGCCATCTAAACTAAACATTCTCTCTTATTAACTACAGTAAAAATAAATAAATACATAAAAAAAACAGACCTTATTTGATAAAAGTAATGAATTCTGGGCACTGAATATACAGTGCCCTCCAAAAGTATTGGAACAGTGAGTCCAATTCGTTTACTTTTGTTGTAGACTGAAAACATTTGGGTTTGACATCAAAAGATGAATATGAGACAAGAGATCAACATTTCAGTTTTTATTTCCAGGTATTTACATCTGGATCTGATACACAACTTAGAAGATAGCATTATTTGTAATGGAACACAAAATTTTTAGGTGAGCAAAAGTATTGGAACATATAAATTTAAAACAGATTAAAGTGAATGAGACTTAATATTTAGTTGCAAATCATTTGCTTTCAATAACTGCATCAAGCCTGTGACCCATTGACATCACCAAACTTTTGCATTCTTCTTTTGTGATGCTTTTCCAGGCTTTCACTGCAGCCTCTTTCAGTTGTTGTTTGTTTTGGGGGGTTACTCCCTTCAGTCTCCTCTTCAGCAGGTAAAATGCATGCTCTATTGGGTTTAAGTCTGGAGACTGACTTGGCCAGTCTAAAACCTTCCACTTCTTGCCCCTGATGAACTCCTTTGTTGTTTTGGCAGTGTGTTTTGGGTCGTTATCTTGCTGCATGATGAAGGATCTCCCAATCAGTTTGGTTGCATCTTTCTTTAAATTAGCAGACAAAATGTTTCTGTAGACTTGTGAGTTCATTTTGCTGCTGCCATCATGTGTTACATCATCAATGAAGATGAAAGAGCCCGTCCCAGAAGAAGCCATGCAAGCCCAAGCCATGACATTACCTCCACCGTGTTTCACAGATGAGCTTGTATGTTTGGGATCATGAGCAGATCTTTTCTTTCTCCAAACTTTCACCTTTCCATCACTTTGGAAAAAGTTAATCTTTGTCGCATCAGTCCATAAAACTTTTTCCCAGAATTTTTGAGGCTCATCTCTGTACCTTTTGGCAAATTCCAGCCTGGCCTTCCTATTCTTCTTGCTAATGAGTGGTTTGCATCTTCTGGTGTAGCCTCTGTACTTTTGTTCATGAAGTCTTCTGCGAACAGTAGATTGTGATACCTTTACTCCTGCCCTCTGGAGGTTGTTGCTGATGTCACTAACAGTTGTTTTAGGGTCTTTCTTGACAGCTCTCACAATGTTTCTGTCATCAACTGCTGATGTTTTCCTTGGTCTACCTGTTCGATGTCTGTTGCTTAGTACACCAGTGGTTTCTTTCTTCTTCAGGACATTCCAAATGGTTGTACTGGCTATGGGCAATGTTTGTGCAATGGCTCTGATTGATTGTCCATCTTCTCTCAGATTCACAATTGCTTATGGGTGGGTTCAAACAAAAGTTGCTATCTTCTAAGTTGTGTATCAGATCCAGATGTAAATACCTGGAAATGAAAGCTGAAATGTTGATCTCTTGTCCCATATTCATCTTTTGATGTCAAACCCAAATATTTTCAGTCTACAACAAAAATAAAGGAATTGGCCTCACTGTTCCAATGCTTTTGGAGGGCACTGTAGCATAATTCCTTGGAGAAATATTTATTATTTTTACTGTTCAGTCAGAGATTTTTTTTTGTCTTACTCAGAGACTTTGAAACAGAATGCCTCATTTTGGTGACTTCGGTGGATGGTGTGGTTGATGATCGAGGACTGCAGGGATTGAGGAAGAGCGTTGCCATCAGTGTATTACCTCTTCAAAGCAACAAGCTCATTCTGGCAAAGTTTATCCACACCTTGGAAAAAAAAAAAACTGTGACTGTGAAAGAAGCTGCGCTTTTCAATAAACTATTACCGTGAAAAATAAAAACGGTGATGTGCACTCAATGCTTTGTGCCACTGCAACAATAAGATAAAATGATATTCACCTCACAACACTTGAAATATTGAATCAACAATTTGGGAAAAACACTTTGAGATGAAAAGATTGAAACCACTCTCATATTTGTGCATTGAGTTTAGTTTCCAGACAGTTTGTGAGTTTTGAATATTAAATTAAAACTGTTGCCAGCATCAAATTGTCTTGTTGTTGCGTATTTGGTTGTCAGACTCAATAGTCCTACTGCAAACTCATTCTACAGAATCCCAACCCCAACAATCTGAGTGTTTCAGAGCAACCATGTTTCGATTTAATAACCATCATATTAACTGGTGACTCAGCCATGGCTGCTTGTAGTTATGACAGCTGTTAAAAAAATAAACAGAATATGTAGGTGTCCTTGTAAAAGCCTTTAATTTCACCTTAATCAATTTTAAATACAAACTCATCTGTGTTTATTATCTATGCCAACCATTCACATAAGATGGGCACACTCAAGTGATTGTCTTAACTGGTGACGATTACCTATTAAACCGAAACGCTGGCAGCCTCTGCATGCTATAAAATGTGTTGACTAGCCTGAGGACATCATCAAAAATCCTGGTGGTGTGTCCAGGGGTAGGTCTCGTCTCAATATGGTTAGCTGGAGTGAGGCTTGATGCCCTGGATGTGAAGCATCTCATATGCACATCAAATGTCTAAAAGTTTACAAGAAATTTTTATATAAAATAAATAATAAATAAAGAGCTAAATGTGATTACTTGATATTATCATTACAAAAATCCACCAATTAGTACATTATTGGTGTGAAGTCCTTAAGCTAAGCTAGGTCAATTACCTCCCAGCTCCAGCTCTGTATTTTTAATGCAGAGACAAACATAGCCCTCTTATTTATTTCAGTGGAGCCAGTCCTTTGAAAGTTGAACCAGGCTCAGCGTCACAACATGATGCCACTGCATTGGCTAATCCCATACATGCATGTGCACATTCCTGGTACATTACTTTGTAACATGAATGCTGTTCTACTACTGTTTACATCCCAGCTGTCATGAGGAAGGATAACTTTCTGGAGTTGTAAAATTCTGTCTTTGAGTATTACAAACTGTTGTGCAGGGTTTTGGTGCCTGATAAGCATTTTAATGCAATAATCTGTTACTCTAGCAGGAATGTCTGGATCATTTTTCAGTGCCTCGCCAGCACCAAAGAGTGCTTTCATACCTGAGCCATTTGGTCAATTTTGACCAAACTGGAGCATTTTTGTTGGATGGTCCCATTATTTGAGTGTGGTGTGAAAGCTCATTTGAACTCTGGTATGACCCAGACAACTGAACCCTGGTCCACCTGAAAAGGTAGGTCTCAGTTCACTTACAGATGCTTTAGAGTTAGGTTCACTTTAGGAGAGAATGCAACCCAAATACAGGAGGTGAACCAAGAAAAAATGCATTGTTTGTGTGATTGCTTTGAAATCCATGACTTATTACAGCCATATTTATGACTCGCTCATTTTCTGTGTAACAAGGACAACACATCTCTCTTTCATCAGAGTCCGCCTTCTCCTTTGGAACTATCTCAGTCATCTCATTCAAAGCATAAAATGCTTTACAACTCACTGTGTTGTCAGCTGCTTATATTGTTCACCTTCTTCTTAATTATTAATTGATAGAATTACCAAAGCAGAGCCAAAAAAACAGAAAAATAAAGACTGCATGTATTTGGTTCGGCTCCATTATTTTTTAGACCAAGAAATGTTGGCAAGTTTTACTTGGATATTCTGTCCAACGGATGACCAACCATTTCAACCATGTGACATTTGTTTACAATCTTTGGAGCGCTTGACAAAGCGCAGTGTGAACGCTAACTGACCCAAATGAAAATTGTAACAATGTTGCAACACTGCCCCTGAATCACACCGGTTTGGTGCAGACCAAACAACTAAAGCCTCTCTTCCAAGTGTAAAAAAATTCGATTCAATTTAGATGAGAAGGCAATTTGACCCATGTATAGAAAGTAAACCAAGAAACAGTGCATTGTGGGTTTCAAATCCCCAACTATTGTGACCATTCCTAGCTCGCTGTCTGTGTAACAAGGACAACACATCTCTCTCTCATCAGGGCCTGTCTTCTCCCTTGGTACCATCTCATTGTAAGAATGAAATGCTTAACATTAGCCTTGTTGTCAGCTGCTCATATTTTTTGTCCACCTTCTTTTAAGTGATAGAAACACCTAAGCAAAACCAGAATACCCAAGACTGCATGAATTTGGTGTTTCTCTATTAATTCTGAGACCAGAAAGTGTCGGTGAGTTTTATTTGGATATTTTGTCCAACCGTTTTGACTCTGGAAAACTTTTGTTGCAATGTTTGGTGCACTTGACAAAGTGCAGTGTAAATGCTGACCAAATGAAATTATAAATCAAACACTGCTGCAACTTCTAAAATATCTCATTTGTGGGTTTACATTAGATTTACTCACACTTCCAGCTATTATTTTACAGTATACTTCTGTAACACACTCCCAGCTGGATATTCCCTCATTCAGCCATGAGGTATCGGGGTGCTTGCCTTGTCAAAGTGCCTTGCTCGAGTGCACTTTGACAGCACTTGTTGGGACGACACAACAGCATCTGTCACTCATGCATAACAGCGCAGACACAAGAAGTGTGATTGCGCTAAACCAATCTGAGAACAGGATAAATGTTTAATTTATGAAAATCAGCTGTAGGTTTTTACTGTGTACACTCCACCAATGTAATACTTCAGTGGCTATCTGTTTATAGTAACAACAGATGCAAACACACACACACACATGCACACGCAAACACATTTGGGATGTTGCAGCTATGCCTGAATGCAGCTCTTCAGTGTTACTGCTTTAATAATCAGTTTTAATGAGCATCACTCGCTGTTATTCCCTTCAGCATGATTCTCTCTCTCTCTGCATCTGTCTGTCTGCATTTCTTTCTCTCTTAACCCCCTTTCTCTTACTCACATCATCTCTCTCTCTCTTTCTCTCACACACACACCCACGCACACGCACACACACACACACACACACACACACACAACTATCCACCCTCCCCCTTGCTCCCTCTATTCCCTTTAGTTTGAAGCTCAATTAATGCCCCGTTTCATATCTTCTGTACTCAAAGTCCCCTTGGGTCTCCACCCCACCACACACACACATGCACGCACGCACGCACGCATGCACACACACACACACACACACACACACACACACACACAAACACACACACACAGCTTTTGTGTCATATTATGTTGGTTAAAATTATTTCTTGATGTCTTTGCATGGGCACCCATGTGTATTCGTGTGTGTGTGTGTGTGTGTTTGTGTGAGTGCGTGTGCGCACTATGACTTTTGCTCACATGAAAGTCGTAAAAAAAATTATCTTAATCTTTTCATGCATGTTTGATTATTTTTTTCAAGCACAACCTCAGTGTGAGTTTTTGACATGCACGTTTGTCTTGCTCTCGTCACAGCTGGAAACACCCTTATCATGTTGTCACAAGCTCTGTCACTGTCACTGGTTGACTAACAAACTGTACCGATGGGTGGATCACCCAGTGGACACCCAGTGGACACATGGCAGCAGTAATATGTCTTATTTGACCTCTGACTTTTATAAACAAACTACCGATGGGAATGCAAAACCTGTTTCCACTTATAAAATGGCTGATAACTTTCCTCATAGACACATTAAGTTTATTTTGCCTTACACAGTGAATTATCATTTACAGCTTTTCAAATAAAGCCTTTTACTGTAATGTTATCATTGTTTTTCGTTGTGTGAGACTTGTATGGTAATTCCATTTCAAATTTGGATAACACAACAATTTATGCTTTAAAGTAAAAGAATATGATGTGTCATGTTTCAACCCAAAATGTAAAGGAATTAAAGCTAATAGATCAAACAGAAACACTTGACAATGGTGATGTTTCAGTATGGATTCTTCCCTGACCATGCTTGGTCAGTTTTTGGTTATTAAAGGAAAACTTCAGCCCCCAAATGATGTTGTATAGCAGTTACTCATCCTGTGTTACCTCGGAGTCATGAAGACAACTTCGATATTCTGGCATGCCTCCAGGATGAACGAAGAATCCAAAAACTGAGAAAACTTGATGAATTGTAGTAAAAGGGGGCAGCGTTTAACAACAACAAAACTGTATCAAAACATCACTTAACAGACTCCACAACCTGTGCAGTATAATCAAAGTATCATTTATCCAGTCCTATGCTAAGTTCTCAAACACATGCATTTTTACTGAAACATTAAGATGTTAATCAATTCCGCCTAAACAGTCAATAGTGGACTATTAGCCTGGGCAAGCATGCATATTTGAACTCTGCTTTTGCATTCCAATGAAATCCTGCCTAATAACTATCACTGGCAAGGTAGGAAGTGGCATGGCTGAATGTACTCAATTTGAATGTTATAATTGTAGTAGTCCATACCCATTGAGTGCACAGTTGCCCACGTACAGTTTCACATGGTGTGTGTTTGGGATACAGGTCATAGGAAATTGCAGATTAAACCCAATAAGAAGAGCAATGTATTCAGACAGAGTTTTTGTAAATTTGATAGTACGATTGCTTAATTGAAAGTACAGTAGTACCATTGCCAATAGTGGCATAGTTAGTGGGCTAAAACTGTACATTAGTAGTTGAGGTAGCATGTTGAAAGACACATAGTTAGTGTTTATATGTTGTATTGACTTAAAAGTGGGGTGCACTGGTAGAATGACTGACTGACAGAATGACACACTGACAGTTTCCGTGATTATGTACAGCATACCATACGACTTAGTCATACCAAATATTTGCAAAATTGAATTTTAAAAAGACAACAACATTCGGCCACAGGGGGAGCCACAGCAATCGGTTGCATTTTAGCCATTTTTAAGCATTTTTCTGTTGTTATAGCGCCACCCAGTTGCCAATTAGAGTTAAAGTTCTCCAGTCACCTTGAGGCATCCAAGTTTATTAAATAATATGGCGGTTCGGCCTAGATAAGAAATTAGCTCTCTAGCGCCCCATTTTGTTTGATTGGGTCAATAATGGAGGGGTCCCCTCAGATTATGTGTGGTCATATGCCTACAAAGTTGCGTGGTGATCGGTGAAACCCTTGAGATGTTACACACCTTTATGTGATGAGCCACGCCCTCCGCAATATTCATTGCCTTATAGAAGCTCAGTTTTAGTAAGTTTTCCAACTTTTGCCAAGCGGGAACTTTAGATATTGGTCCCTAGTTTATGTTCACCGAGTTTCATGCAGATCGGTCAAATTTCCTAGGAAGAGATCGATTTTAAGTCTTTTTCAAAAAATTCAAAATGGTGGAAAATCTATATAACCGGAAGTTATGGGTTCTTGGGGCAAATTTGTTCCTCATGAGGAGAGGCATCTCTGTGCAAAGTTCAATTTCAATCTGATCAATTTCAATCCGCTGCTATAGCGCCCGCCTTTGGCCAATTGATGTAATATTGCTTCATTCGCATCCTCCCATGACCCTCTACCACTGTGCAAATTTCACATGGATTGACCAAGTCAGTGAGGAGAAAAACATGGAACAGACACACCCACACACCTACAGACAGAGTGTTTGTCATTATATAATAAGATTAAATAGGCGTTAAATGCAGTTATCAGTGGTCTTTATGTTTCAACAATGCTGTGGTTAATTTGTTCAATGACTTGCTAAAAAAAACACCCATATTTGAGGCCACTCCACGCCACTGAAAACGCTTCAATGTCTCACTAATGGCCAACTGAAATTGATAGAGTGATAATGTTTAAACTGAATACTGAGTAACTTCCAACACATTCTCATTCCCAAATTGTCACATATCGCCGCTTTGTCAGTAGATTCTCACATCCACATATTACATGCTAGGTATCCTCCTGCATCTACTGTTGATGTCGGGGACGCCACAGTCAGCAACAAAAACATCATTGTTTGGCTCTTCATTCGTACAGGAAGTGAACACCGGGCTCCAAGGTGAAAGTCTGGGGTTTGTTGGACCCATCCATCACTTGCCACTTTTGTTTTAAATAGTAAAGTTTTGGTGAAAATTTGAAGGTAAAACACTGAGCATATGAGACTTGTATTATAGTGCATGAGGTGTGTGAGAGTGTAAACAGATGTTTTGACATAGCTTTGCTGTTGCCCCCTTTTCACTTAAATGCATCAAGACTTTTCTTGCAGTAATAAATTTCATTTGAAGCTCCAGATAGAGGTAAAATAATTGTAAGAGTTTATTTCTGTTTCTGTAAAATTGTGTATGTCATCAGTGTATTAGCTGTATGTACTAAATAGTAAGGTGTTAGCTGCAGTGGGTTAGATTTCAGGATAATCTTACCAAATACGCTGTCCACATATTGTACCATGTATTCATCATCTCAAACTCCACTCTTGTAGCCATCAGTATGTAGCAGGACAGCAACAGTGTGCATCTGCAGGATGGGGAACATTTCCAAAGCACTGTGTGATTCCACATGCCTCACCCAGTGTGTGTACCTTAATTAGATCTTGTGCCTCTTGCGTATGCTCTTGTAAAACAGGTACACAAACTCCTTTCTAGAATTCTACTGAGCTGTTAAGTGATAACTCTGTTCTGCACAACTTTTATGTGAATGCCACATTCACCATCAGGGGCACAGGAACACAGATAGCGGACTGATCAGTCAGTATACAGAAAGGTCTTCAGAACATTTTTAAAGATTAGTTGCAATTGTTTTCTTTGAATTGGGTCATGATTACAAGTATGCTTAAGTTACTCTTCTTATTTTGCAAGCTACAGTAAAGTCTAAGTAAGTACCACAAAGCAATAACCATAAAAAACAATGAACAAGTGCACTAATGCGATGAACTTTGATTAAGCTTTAATTCACAGAGACAGGGAGCTCCAGCTCCACTTCCCAATATTTCATTGATATAGGAAAATTAGTTTTATACAGGAACAGATACTACTGAGTATATTTTCAAGTGGGACAGTTGTTTCAAACAATTGCTCAGCATTTTAGGATATACAGTACAGGCCAAAAGTTTGGACACACCTTCTCATTCAATGCGTTTTCTTTATTTTCATGACTATTTACATTGTAGATTCTCACTGAAGGCATCAAAACTATAAATGAACACATGTGGAGTTATGTACTTAACAAAAAAAGGTGAAATAACTGAAAACATGTTTTATATTCTAGTTTCTTCTGATTACTGCTTTGCACACTCTTGGCATTCTCTCCATGAGCTTCAAGAGGTAGTCACCTGAAATGGTTTCCACTTCACAGGTGTGCCTTATCAGGGTTAATTAGTGGAATTTCTTGCTTTATCAATTCGGGTTGGGACCATCAGTTGTGTTGTGCAGAAGTCAGGTTAATACACAGCCGACAGCCCTATTGGACAACTTAAAATTCATATTATGGCAAGAACCAATCAGCTAACTAAAGAAAAACGAGTGGCCATCATTACTTTAAGAAATGAAGGTCAGTCAGTCCGGAAAATTGCAAAAACTTTAAATGTGTCCCCAAGTGGAGTCGCAAAAACCATCAAGCGCTACAACGAAACTGGCACACATGAGGACCGACCCAGGAAAGGAAGACCAAGAGTCACCTCTGCTTCTGAGGATAAGTTCATCCAAGTCACCAGCCTCAGAAATCGCAAGTTAACAGCAGCTCAGATCAGAGACCAGATGAATACCACACAGAGTTCTAGCAGCAGACCCATCTCTAGAACAACTGTTAAGAGGAGACTGCGCCAATCAGGCCTTCATGGTCAAATAGCTGCTAGGAAACCACTGCTAAGGAGAGGCAACAAGCAGAAGAGATTTGTTTGGGCCAAGAAACACAAGGAATGGACATTAGACCAGTGGAAATCTGTGCTTTGGTCTGATGAGTCCAAATTTGAGATCTTTGGTTCCAACCGCCGTGTCTTTGTGAGACGCAGAAAAGGTGAACGGATGGATTCCACATGCCTGGTTCCCACTGTGAAGCATGGAGGAGGAGGTGTGATGGTGTGGGGGTGTTTTGCTGGTGACACTGTTGGGGATTTATTCAAAATTGAAGGCACACTGAACCAGCATGGCTACCACAGCATCCTGCAGCGACATGCCATCCCATCTGGTTTGCGTTTAGTTGGACGTTCATTTATTTTTCAACAGGACAATGACCCCAAACACACCTCCAGGCTGTGTAAGGGCTATTTGACCAAGAAGGAGAGTGATGGAGTGCTGCGGCAGATGACCTGGCCTCCACAGTCACCGGACCTGAACCCAATCGAGATGGTTTGGGGTGAGCTGGACCGCAGAGTGAAGGCAAAGGGGCCAACAAGTGCTAAACACCTCTGGGAACTCCTTCAAGACTGTTGGAAAGCCATTTCAGGTGACTACCTCTTGAAGCTCATGGAGAGAATGCCAAGAGTGTGCAAAGCAGTAATCAGAGCAAAGGGTGGCTATTTTGAAGAAACTAGAATATAAAACATGTTTTCAATTATTTCACCTTTTTTTGTTAAGTACATAACTCCACATGTGTTCATTCATAGTTTTGATGCCTTCAGTGAGAATCTACAATGTAAATAGTCATGAAAATAAAGAAAACGCATTGAATGAGAAGGTGTGTCCAAACTTTTGGTCTGTACTGTATGTATTAGCTTTCTTGCCAAGAGTTAGATGAGAAGATCATGGCATTCTTCTATCAATCTTCTTACCAGAAAAACAATTCCTTTGAGTTTGACGGCATTTTACAGTGTCCAAAAACTTTAAAGACTTTAGTTTGTTGAGAATTTTACAGGCCAGCTGTAGTGCAAGTAATGCTAGCTAACCAAGTTTCTCTCAAAATCTAATATATTACATATAACTAGTTAGTGTCGTATGAAAGTAATGAGTGACTTTACAATATTACACTCTGTGTAGAGTAATAAGTTACTTATTACACTACTATTTCTTTATAAAATAAGGGAGGGTCATGTTGTTTCACAGCAGGTAATCAAAGCACAGAAAACTCCAGCTCATTACAGTTCATTTCAAATCCAGTGCGGCACAGGTCTGACTTGTTTATACATCCACTGACAGTTGTTACCACTTTATAATAAACTCCTCTGCTAATATTAACAATGGTGTGATGATATAGAACAACTGAATAATAAAGTCTGATAAATGATCAGATATAGATAAATATGTGTTGGCCTATCATATGAAATACAATAAACAAATGCTGAGGTTAGCACAACAAATGGATTGGTGCACAAGTCAGTCACTATAACAAGTGCAAATTATTTCACCAGAGCTGGAGGACACAACTCTGTTCACCATGTGCTGATCAGCTCCAACAGCTATGGAGAGAGAATTATGCATAAGAACAAGGTGGGCGGTGTTGCTCCACTGTTATAGGGGATGTGAATGAAAAGGTATCCAGCATGCTAACGCATCACCCTGATGTGTCAGTTATTGGGATAAGAAAAAAAACACACTGGAGCCCATGTCCTTATCAGATGCTACATTCAAAAAGCCTTAAGGCCAAAACACACCGGCGCCGTACGACGCGCGTCAAAACAGCCGCCCCCATTATTTTCTATTTACAAACCCACACCGGCGGCGACTCGACGTGCGTCGACATGCCACGCCGCAGCACTTTACGCTATTGTCCTATTTTTCCAGCATCACCACCCTTGAAAAGCGCTATTTTGTACTTCCCAGCTCTCGCGGACTGGAGTGTGTAATAGAAATCTGGTTGATGCCCCGCAGTGCGACGCTTCTTGTGTGTGTTGGGGGCGGCACTTGACTCACGTCAATGACGCCACCGTCATATGACGCCACCGTCATATGACGCCGCCGGTGTGATTTGACCTTTAGGATGCAAAAGCCGCATCATCCAGATGTGCTGATCACCAGCACCTTTCTATAATGTTGCCTACAATAACATGACAATATATAACAACCTTTGTGTGATATTTTTCTGGTGGTGCACTTGCAGAGGTAGCGAGGTGTGGGGAAAAAGAAAATAAAAAACACTGACCACTTAATTCCGTGTGATAGCGCTTTATGTGACACTAATGTGATATCACCCAAAATCCTGTTGGTAACATGTTCTATTACTTCATAACTACTAAAATGTAATATATTACTGTAATTTGTTACTTTTGTAACGTGTTATCCCCAACACTGTAACCAATATGCTTACTTTAGCCTTACCTAACTGCCTTGGTAGCTCATATATTCGATAACACAAAGGAATACCTGTCCTTCGAATGTGTTATTCATCAGCATCTGTTACGTCAGTGACTTGGAGATAGTGCTAACCTAGGAGAAATGTAATAATTATAGTATGCGGCCTTGTCTGATTAGTAGTTGTTTAATACAGGTAACATAGTTGACCTTTTTAAGCAGGTAGTGATTTATCATGTATGCCCCCGCAGCAGATAATTACTGTACAAATGTATTGAGTAATTCATTTGTTACTGATTACTAGGCACTAGTGGCATGGCTGAATGTACCCAATTTGAATGTTATAATTGTAGTAGTCCATACCCATTGAGTGCACAGTTGCCCACGTACAGTTTCACATGGTGTGTGTTTGGGATACAGGTCATAGGAAATTGCAGATTAAATAGTCAACTGAACCCATTAAGAAGAGCAATGTATTCAGACAGAGTTTTTGTGAATTTGATAGTTTATTTAAAGTACAGTAGTACCATTGCCAATAGTGGCATAGTTAGTGGGCTAAAACTGTACATTAGTAGTTGGGGTAGCATGTTGAAAGACACATAGTTAGTGTTTATATGTTGTATTGACTTAAAAGTGGGGTGCACTGGTAGAATGACTGACTGACAGAATGACACACTGACAGTTTCCGTGATTATGTACAGCATACCATACGACTTAGTCATACCAAATATTTGCAAAATTGAATTTTAAAAAGACAACAACATTCAGCCACAGGGGGAGCCACAGCAATCGGTTGCATTTTAGCCATTTTTAAGCATTTTTCTGTTGTTATAGCGCCACCCAGTTGCCAATTAGAGTTAAATTTCTCCAGTCACCTTGAGGCGTCCTGTTCTACACATCTACCAAGTTTAATAAAAATCGATATGGCGGTTAGGCCTAGATAAGAAATTAGCTCTCTAGCGCCCCCATTTTGTTTGATTGGGTCAATAATGGAGGGGTCCCCTCAGATTATGTGTGGTCATATGGCTACACAGTTGTTTGGTGATCGGTGAAACCCTTGAGATGTTATACATCTTTATGTGATGAGCCACGCCCTCCGCAATATTCATTGCCTTATAGAAGCTCAGTTTTAGTAAGTTTTCCAACTTTTGCCAAGAGGGAACTTTAGATATTGGTCCCTAGATTATGTTCACCGAGTTTCATGCAGATCGGTCGATTCGTAGGAAGAGATCGATTTGAAGTGTTTTTCATAAAATTCAAAATGGTGGAAAATCTGTATAACCGGAAGTTATGGGTTCTCGAGGCAAATTTGTTCCTCATGAGGAGAGGCATCTCTGTGCAAAGTCTCATGTCTGTACGACATACGGGGCATGAGATATGCCCATTCAAAGTTTGCAATTTCAATCAGTTGCTATAGCGCCCCCTTTGGCCAATTGATGTAATATTGCGGTGAGGAGAAAAATGTGGAACAGACACACACACACACCTACAGACATACCCACAGTCAGACAGACAGAGTTTTCGTCATTATATATTAAGATAAGATATAGTAAGATAGTAAGATAGAACATTGTAATTGAAGAGTAAATAAACTAATGTCTTCTTTATTTGTTCACTTCTTAATCACTGTTGCAGTGTAAGAGCTCCACAATCCTCACATTATGAAATAAGTAAAACTTAGAGCAGGTTTACAACAGGTATTAACATGCGTGTTGGGTGATCCAATCACAAGTGGACAGCTCTACATACAAGTGTTAATGACCACCAAGACACTTTGTCATCTGATCACTCAAACCATCCTCTGAGGTGGTCTGTGCCACATTTGACCACCTATCTTTTTGCAGCGTAAATGTTAATGGTCCTGATGTGTCCCCGACAAGGACTACATCATCAATGCAGGATGTGGTGGTTGTTTTAGTACCAGCATGCTTGTTTTATGATGAGTTGGATGAAATGTTACATGACCGTCCATCATTTTACCCTATGGAAGGAGACGCATTGAATTCTGCTGACAGTGATATCTCCAGCTGTAACAACACAACTGCTAATGTGACTCGCGTGCAGCTAGCGACTATGAGTAAGGCTCTTTGACCTTCTAGTGTACAATAAGTGACGTAAGCAGTGACAAATCCTGAACACAAGTAATCATGTAAAGACACATGATAGACACAGGTCTCAGCTGTCCACTTGTGTTGGGATCACCAAAATGCATGTTAAACAGTCTGCTGGACCCCTCGCTGTCAACAAGAAAAACTCATTTGCAAATCTTCAGCTCATTCGGCACTTAATAAATGCATTTCAATGGAATGTGTAGACTCCCCACCATCCCACAGGATGAGACTGAAGGTATGAGATGATGATGGTAGGTAGGTATTGTGTGATTGACAGGTCAAGAATTGTCTTAAGTTGTAATAAATAATGTTAATATTCCATCTGAACTAACAGAGAATAGGTTTATGAGATGTAAAACATTCTCATATACCTTCAGCTTTCGAATCCATAGCTTATTTTTGGTGGCTTATGCAAAACTTTGGCACAACTTGCTCTGTAACTTTATATGGCCAGTGTGAAATTTACTGTTTAAAAGCTTTTTAAACCAACATCATTCACATGAGTCTTTTTATGGCTACAAATGCATGTAAAACTAAAGCAAGTTATTGCAGTAATATTGTTTTTGAAAGACATAATAAAAGAATGATATATCTTTTATTTTGTTCCTTTTTTACAGGACCATAGTTTCCTAATTATTTGCAACAACTTTCAAGATGTTTCTTGGAAAGAATGATATAATTTGTTCCTAATTATGAGGGTAAGCCTCTAACTCCGTTATTTCCAAGTAACATTCTTTGGCTCAGTCCAAAGCAGGTCAGCTGAACATGAAGAAATGATGATGGGTTATGTATTTATGCGTGTTTATTTGGGTTTGAATGTAGCAGATCTCTCCAGAACTGGATGTGCTAAATAAAGTGTTACTTTGTGTTTAACATTGTCTGTCTGATGTTACTCAATGTCACTGTGGAGGAAGTGTTCACTCAAGATCTAAATTTCAAATTCCAAATGCCCCCAAATAGTAAAACCTTTTGATGAAACTGACTTGTCTTTAATCATTGATTTGATCTGATCTGACTGATCTGATCATTCTGCTTCTCATTCATTCCTCAAGAACACTGCACTCAATGAGGACATTGTCAGATTTACAGTAAAAGCTAGACTACAAGTCCCTCCCACCAAACTCAAGCTCTCCATCTGGTTTCCTACTACTCAGGCTCCTCACTGTTTGCATCACACCACAGAACAAATCACTGACACAGTGTCACACATTTTGAAATGCTGTTATGCTTACAGAGGAATGTACACGGCACATCATGCCAGAATAGTAGACCTTATAACAAAGAACATCACAAATATTTTTCACCTTCAAAGAGAGTGTACAAATATTATTGTGTCAAACCTTCCATATATCATCTCTGTATTAGCAATGCAGGTATTTTTTCACATCCGTCTGCCAACACACCAGGTGATGTGTTGGTTAATAAAGAGTCCAAAGAGGTGTCTGTTCTAGAGGTAGCCTGCACCTTTGACTCTAACTTGGAGGAGCCCTTCATTACCAAGGTCATTAAAAACCAACCACTCTTAAACACCTCAGATCCATGTTATAGGTACAGACTACATGTTTTCATATTTGACAGCTTAGAACACATTCACAGGTTGGTCTTAAGAGAGTTCAAACAACTTGGGATGTCCAAAAAGAGGATTAAACAGCTTGCAAAGTACTGTGCTGGCTTTGCTATCATTGGCAGTCACCACATACGGAGGAGACACTGCTATTTCCATTCTTTACAACTGAATACTTTTTTGGTGTGAAAACTGGTCTATGACTTTGTAAATGTATGCTATTGCACCTTTAATATTTGTTTCCTTGGCATCTTCTTATGTGGACATAAATAAATTGTTAAAATGTGTGTGTGTGTCTGTGTGTCTGTGTGTCTGTGTGTCTGTGTGTGTGCGTGCGTGAGTGTGGTGTATGTCAGTAGGACAAAGCTGCTCTCCCTCCTTCACCTCCTCTCTTCTTCTTAGTCTCTCAGCAGTCTTGGCACATTTGGGAGGCACCTGTGGGCAGAGATTGACAGGTAGCTATAGTTTTGTGTGTGTAGGTGCGTGTGTGTGTGTGTGTGTGTGCATATGTGTGCGCTGCAGATGTGTGAATCACAGTGTTTCCTCTCCTGTTCCTCCATTGCACCTGCATTGCAGCAAACGCTGCATCTTGTAAGCCTGTACGATACAATATTAAATAGGGAGGAGGCAGAGGGTGATAGAACCCTCCTCTGTTTCAAACTCTGATTCAGTAATTGTCAATTAAGTTGATAAACACAGAGGATCTGGTTTTATCCAAGATCTCTATATCTTAATAGATAAAACATACGTCTTTATTTAATGTCAGATGATGGCACAGCAACAGCTCAGACAAAGGCCACACAACAGAGAAAAAGATGTGCTAGTAGTATGTGTACCAGCACAGCACAGAATATATGACTACTCATGCATACTGAGTGCATGTAGTATATTATGCAAAATGACAAATACTGGTTTGATTTTAACTAAATTTGATCTTCTTCTGCTCATAACAAGAGGTCAATATCTGTGGAAACATCAGACTCTACATTAATCATGGACAGTGATAATGGATACATTTGACAGAAGCTGAAGAAAAAAGTTCAGGTGGTTCCCTCATCAGAAGCTGAGGTTAAATAATATTTTGTTTTGGTGAAACATCTTGGGTGTGCACCTTCCACATCACCCCATGTGGATAAATCTTCAGCTCCTATTATTAGATTGTCCTGTTAACTTCTCTGCTCCACTCTGCAGCTGTGTTGTCAGTAAGGTAGGATGATGAAAACAACAGTTTATTCTTTCTTTGTTCTTTGTAGTCACTTCCAAAAGTAATTTGGTCGGGATGACAGTCCAAAAACAAAATCACAGAGACAATTCTGGACAAAAAAATCCCAAAGTAAAACATTTTGTAATCACTGCCACATTCCTGATCAAAGCAAGAGCTGTGTGTGTTTGCATGTTCATGGGCCCACTCAGTTTGTAGTAAGCGAGACCTAAGTCAGGCTGTGTAGAGTCCAGTTTTATTGCCGTGGGCTTTAGGTCTGTGTGTCACTATGTCTAATGCCTGAGTGGTTTCCTATCAGCTCTGTTCACGAGGTGCATCACAAGCATCATAGAAGCGAAAAAAGTGTGGGGGGAGTTAGGGAGAGACAAAGAGTGTTAACGGTGAGGTGTAGGGAAAGATGACATATACTATTATTGCTTTCAACCACTGCTGCTGTGGTGGCACATCATCCTATTGCTAGTTCTGTCTCTATTTGGGTCTGTCTGTGTCATTTTAAATAAGGTCTTATTATCCTGAGGTCTATTTTGGGCAATGTATGACTTGGTCCCACTCTGTTGGGGTCTCTTATTTTTAGTCAAGTACTCAGCCTCGCTCCAGAGGTGGCAATACCATCCTATAGGTCAGTTGGGTGACTAATTCTTTCCAAACTTAAAATATTTCCATCAACTTGGATAGATTGCCATGAGTTTTTGTATGGACATTCATGGTTCCCTAATGACTGAATCCTAATGTCTTTTCATTTTGGCACCATAGGCACTTCAAAGTTTTATGCATCCTGTAAAATATCTAAATATCTCTGGACTGGCACAAGATTTTGTCCAGACCTTAATGGTTCCCAGGGGATAAAGCTTAACGATATTAGCAGTCCCCTTTCTTTTTAAGTCCTGCACAAGCATTAAGTTCAGATTTGGGGTTTTGGGTGAAATGTCCTGGCAAATATTGTATGGATGGCAAATTAATTTGGTCCCTGCATCAGTTCAAGTTATAATTAAACAAATGAAATTTCCATCAGCCTCAGCTGTAATTTGTGTTTAGTGCTAATTTGCAAATGTTTAGCATGCTAACATCTTAAACTATGATGGTTAACATGGTACAAATGATACCTTCTAAACATCAGCGTAGTTATATTGTCAAAGTGAGCATATTAGCATTCTGACATTAGCATTTAGTCTTGTTTGATCAATTTGAGTTTTGGGTTTGGTATTATGTGTATAATGTACTGGGATGAGACTGTGTATGCAACTGCAGGCAATATAATCATCATCATTACTGACAATTATACATGAATTTGCTGCCTATTCAAAATAAGCAGCTATTTCTGATAAATAAATCCAACTAACCACCCATTATCAGCATTTTTGCATGTGTGCTTGTTTCCCATTACCAAGAATTTTGCAACAATATTACTGATCACAAGTGGACAGCTCTAAGTACAAGTCAGACCACATTCAGAGGTGGTCTGGGCTGCATGTGGCCACATTCTACCAGCAGTGTGTATGCTAATGTGATCTGGACCTCAAGCAATCATGCAATCAATCAGTCAATCAATCAATTATTTTTCACATGGATTCATTCAAGGTACTCTGGTGAAATGTGATTTCATAACAGCTTCTTTAACTTGTGAACTGTAATTTAGTCCTTTTTTACGATAGTTCTGGTGATCCATGGTTTCTGGTTGTGGAATGATTTAACTGTCCGCACATCCCGACCGCAACAAGATGGCCACATGGTCGCTCCTTCCAAACACGGGCAGCTCTGCACTTTGGGTTGCCACCCTCACCATGTAAAAATAAGGGACACCTTCATAGTGGCCCCATACCCGGGGGGAAGATTTTGAGTGTCACACACCACACATTTCCTGCAGTCTGGCTATTTTTATACACCAATTTGTGTTTTTTATGTATCAAGTTCAAAGTCCTATGCTACTCTCAACATGAATGTTAAGAGAAAAAAAAGAGTCAAGACGTGCGCAAAATGTTTGTTCTGTCAAAATAAACTATTTGCGTATATTTGAGAGGCAAGGCAGGGGAGGCTTTATGCAGGAATCCTGAAGCTAAACATTTTAAGCTCTTTCAAAGAAATTTTCATAGCCTACATTTTAAGACCTCATCACTACTTTGAGTTCCAATTGGTTACATCGGCGACACAATTTAACTTACACTTACTACTACTGTACATTGACTGTAAGATAGTGCAACTAAACAGTCTAAACAGTAGTTCCTGATAAATCCTTGGATCAATGTATCCTTGCAGCATAATTCAGAAAGAGAATGATGGGATAAGGTGGGCATGAAACATAGAGTGAGAGATATTAAGAGTTAGGCCTTGATTGTAGGTTTGACGATATTAGTGATTATGTAATTATTTTTGCAGTGTGCACACTGTTGTCTGAGATATTACTTGTAGGCACATTCATAAGCTTATTTAGACACAGCCTTATTAATTATTTTGCCTATGTGTGATGGATTTTTATTATAATTCATTTAAATTAGCTTACAATTGAGCCAAAATGTATATGTTCTTCATTTTGATTTTTTTCTGACGTTTTCTAATGTTTACTGTAATATGAGTGCGATGGTTTGCAGGTAGGCCTACATGTGATAAATAAGTAGTGCAGGAACTGTTAACAGCCACAGCGTTGCATAATGGCCACGCATAATGACAGCTGTTCTGTTGGAGAACCATTCCAGTGCGTAAACTGCACCTCTTCTCTGCCATATTTTTAATTGACAGGCCTAATGAGTGGTAGAGTGGGCACAGATATCGATATTGAAGGGTGTTGCTGCATCAATTTATGTCTCACTGTGGGAGTATAAACAAAACTTGTGCATGTGCGCCCAGCTCCACAATGACTGAGCTATATAAAACGGAATCTGGCGCATGTGAAGCTTTATAAATCCATACGCTTAGCAGTTAAACACCTGGATGTAAAGGGACCTTATTCTACCTTTATCAAGCAGTCAGTCAGTGTGTCAGTGGGTCAGTGAGTGCACTATTGGTGGTCCTGAGCATCACAGTCTCCGTTATCATGGCAAAAATAACGCTGAGTGACTGACCTGTCTTTCTGTGACATGCTCCTCTGCAAATTCTGATGTCTTCATAAAACTCTTTTGGTTTAATATTACTCAGGTCTTTGCAAGCATGTGAAAACATGTTGCAAACAAGTTTATGCAATAGAGTAGGGTGTGCACAGAAATACAGGATAAACCCCATCCTGTATTGATTCAAAATGAGACGCACCATTTAATCATCAAATACAGGACAATTCCATTTTCAAGGGATGGGCGGCAACCCTATCCACACTGCAGCCGCCTCTGCATGAATGATCCACAGCAGGTTAGGGATAACACCTCTCATTTCCACGGTAACACCACTCCTTATTCACCATAAACCATTCGGCTCCTCTCCTCTCGCCAGAACCCTCTGCTCTGTCACACTGGCATAAAGAAAAAGAGCCTCCTCATTGAATGGTGCTGTCCAGGATTTAGCCAATTTTTCTGCAAATTAAAAGATATTACAGTTTCTGATACCCCACTGGTAACTGATGCGACACAGAGGTTGTCCAGTTTATTTTTAATGCCTGTACATTGGCTAACAGTATGCTAGTTCAGCTGGTGCTCATTCTTTCCCTCTATCCTTGGTATTCACTGATTGTTACATTTGAAAACATAAACCTGGCTAGTCAGCAGCTAGCTAGCAGAAGTCAGCAGGAAAAGAAATTTACAGGCTGGTGAGTTTTCTCATCCTGATGAGTGACCCACAGTCACACGCCACCACCGTCCACAGCCAACCAGAAAAAACACCTCCAAAACTTAAAGAATATAAAAAATAGTAAAAATCTAGTACAAATTTAGCAGAGCTGACAGAGAGGCAGCTGTAATTGTCCACATTTATATCATTGTCCTACTGACTATGAACTGAATACTTTCCACCATCGTGACCACCATGACGTCCTCTATGTATCAGAATCAGAATCAGAAATACTTTATTGATCCCCGAGGGGAAATTATTTATGTTACAGGTGCTCCTTCAAGAGAGGAAAGATACGTGAAAATATAAGAAATTTAACAAGAGTATTTACAAATATATAGTTAAAATAAACAGGAATTATTAACAAAAATAAAAAGTAACTATATACACTGCTCAAAAAAATAAAGGGAACACTAAAATAACACATCCCAGATCTGAATGAATGAAAAATTCTTATTAAATACTTTGTTCTTTACATAGTTGAATGTGCTGACAACAAAATCACACAAAAATTATCAATGGAAATCAAATTTATTAACCCATGGAGGTCTGGATTTGGAGTCACACTCAAAATTAAAGTGGAAAAACACACTACAGGCTGATCCAACTTTGATGTAATGTCCTTAAAACAAGTCAAAATGAGGCTCAGTAGTGTGTGTGGCCTCCACGTGCCTGTATGACCTCCCTACAACGCCTGGGCATGCTCCTGATGAGGTGGCGGATGGTCTCCTGAGGGATCTCCTGCCAGACCTGGACTAAAGCATCTGCCAACTCCTGGACAGTCTGTGGTGCAATGTGGCGTTGGTGGATGGAGCAAGACATGATGTCCCAGATGTGCTCAATTGGATTCAGGTCTGGGGAACGGGCGGGCCAGTCCATAGCATCAATGCCTTCATCTTGCAGGAACTGCTGACACACTCCAGCCACATGAGGTCTAGCATTGTCTTGCATTAGGAGGAACCCAGGGCCAACCGCACCAGCATATGGTCTCACAATGGGTCTGAGGATCTCATCTCGGTACCTAATGGCAGTCAGGCTACCTCTGGCGAGCACATGGAGGGCTGTGCGGCCCCCCAAAGAAATGCCACCCCACACCATTACTGACCCACTGCCAAACCGGTCATGCTGGAGGATGTTGCAGGCAGCAGAACGTTCTCCGCGGTGTCTCCAGACTCTGTCACGTCTGTCACATGTGCTCAGTGTGAACCTGCTTTCATTTGTGAAGAGCACAGGGCGCCAGTGGCAAATTTGCCAATCTTGGTGTTCTCTGGCAAATGCCAAACGTCCTGCACGGTGTTGGGCTGTAAGCACAACCCCCACCTGTGGACGTCGGGCCCTCATACCACCCTCATGGAGTCTGTTTCTGACCGTTTGAGCAGACACATGCACATTTGTGGCCTGCTGGAGGTCATTTTGCAGGGCTCTGGCAGTGCTCCTCCTGTTCCTCCTTGCACAAAGGCGGAGGTAGCAGTCCTGCTGCTGGGTTGTTGCCCTCCTACGGCCTCCTCCATGTCTCCTGATGTACTGGCATGTCTCCTGGTAGCGCCTCCATGCTCTGGACACTACGCTGACAGACACAGCAAACCTTCTTGCCACAGCTCGCATTGATGTGCCATCCTGGATGAGCTGCACTACCTGAGCCACTTGTGTGGGTTGTAGACTCCGTCTCATGCTACAACTAGAGTGAAAGCACCGCCAGCATTCAAAAGTGACCGAAACATCAGCCAGAAAGCATAGGAAATGAGAAGTGGTCTGTGGTCACCACCTGCAGAACCACTCCTTTATTGGGGGTGTCTTGCTAATTGCCTATAATTTCCACCTGTTGTCTATTCCATTTGCACAACAGCATGTGAAATTGATTGTCAATCAGTGTTGCTTCTTAAGTGGACAGTTTGATTTCACAGAAGTGTGATTGACTTGGAGTTACATTGTGTTGTTTAAGTGTTCCCTTTATTTTTTTGAGCAGTGTATATATATATATATATATATATATATATAAATATATATATATAGTAACCTAAACAAGATTATTTACACAAACAGAATATATACAGTCAGGGTGAAATGGGGTTATTGCACAAGTTAAATTAAATTATTGCACATGTTGACAGTGTGTGAAATAGTCTCAGGGCCACTCAGAGGGAGGAGTTGTACAGTTTGATGGCTACAGGCAGGAATGATTTCCTGTGGCATTCAGTGGTACATTTAGGTGGTATGAGTCTCCCACTGAAAGTACTCTTGTGCCTGACCAGCACATGGTGGAGTGGGTGTGAAACATTGTCCAAGATAGTTCGTAGCTTAGACAGCATCCTCCTCTCTGACACCACCATCAGAGAGTCACACTCCGTTCCCACAATGTCACTGGCCTTGCGGATCAGTTTGTTGAGTCTGTTGGCATCCGCCACCCTCAGCTTGCTGCCCCAGCACACAACAGCATAGAGGATAGCACTGGCCACCACAGACTCATAGAAAATCCTGAGTATAGTCCGGCAGATGTTGAAGGACCTCAGTCGCCTCAGAAAATAGAGATGGCTCTGGCCCTTCCTGTAGAGAGCGTTAGTGTTCTTAGCCCAGTCCAGTTTATTGTCAGTGTGTACCCCCAGGTACTTATAGTCCTCCACAATGTCCACACTGACCCCCTGGATGGAAACAGGGGTCACCGGTGTCTTGGTCCTCCTCAGATCCACAACCAGTTCCTTTGTCTTTGCCACATTGAGCTGCAGATGGTTCTGCTCACACCATGTGACAAAGTTATCCACAACTGCCCTGTACTCATCCTCATCACCCTTGGTGATACATTCAATATAGCAGAGTCATCAGAAAACTTCTGAAGATGGCAGGTCTTAGTGCAATAGCTGAAGTCTGTGGTGTAGAGGGTGAAGAGGAAGGGAGAGAGGACAGTCCCCTGCGGGGCCCCGGTATTGCTGACCACTCTGTCTGACACACAGCGTTGTAAGTGCACATACTGTGGTCTGCCAGTCAAGTAGTCTACAATCCAGGACACCAGGGGGGCATCCACCTGCATTGCTGTCAGCTTGTCACCCAGTAGAGCTGGACGGATGGTGTTGAACGCACTAGAGAAGTCAAAAAACATGACCCTCACAGTGCTCGCCGGCTTGTACAGGTGGGCGTAGACACGGTTGAGCAGGTAGATGATGGCGTCCTCAACTCCAAGTCGGGGCTGATAGGCGAACAGGAGGGGGTCCAAAAGTGGCTTGACCATGGGCTGGAGCTGCTCCAAAACGAGTCTCTCCAGGGTCTTCATGATGTGGAAGGTCAATGCCATGGGTCTGTAGTCCTTGGAGCCACTGGGACGCGACGTCTTTGGCACAGGAACGAGGCAGGATGTCTTCCACAGCAAGGGGACCCTCTGGAGACTCAGGCTCATGTTGAAGACATGCTGAAGTACTCCACATAGCTGGGGGGCACAGGCTTTGAGCACTCTGGGGCTGACACCATCAGGGCCTGCAGCCTTATTTGAATGGAGTCTCATCAGCTGTCTTCTCACATGGCCAGCAGTGAAGCACATTGTGGAGGTGACGACATGTGGGAGAGGGAGATGGTTGACCAAGACAGACAGCAGAAGAGTCAGGGGGGATGGGCAGGGCCAGCAGTGTCAAATCTGTTAAAAAACAGATTCAGTTCATTGGCCCTGTCCACGCTGCCTTCAACTCCTCTGTGGTTGTTGGTCCTGAAGCCAGTGATGGTCCTCATTCCACTCCAGACCTCTCTCATGTTGTTCTGCTGGAGTTTCCTCTCCAGCTTCCTCCTGTACCTCTCCTTAGCCTCCTTTGTTTTTTTATATATATATAAATATCTATATACTTTATTAATCCCCCTGAGGGGAAATTCAGTTTTTTCACTCTTTTTGTCATTAACACACAGGTCCGAAAGACACACACATGCACAAACAGGACCTATACATGCAGAGTGAGGAGGCTGCCTTGGTCAGGCACCCCAAGCGGTTGGGGGGTTCGGTGCCTTGCTCAAGGGCACCTCGGCAGTGCCCAGGAGGTGAACTGGCACCTCTCCAGCCACCAGTCCACGCTCCATATTTGGTCCGGACGGGGACTCAAACAGGCGACCCTCCGGTTCCCAACCCAAGTCCCTATGGACTGTGCTACTGCTGCTCCCCATGTAGAAGTACATGGTTGCATATGCATCTGGAATATGTCTGTGCAGCCATGTTTTATTCTTCGATCAATATCTAGCAGACTAGGCACAGGGAATGTATTGCTGCCTTCTGCTGGTTAATAACAACAATGCATTAGTCTTTGCAAGAGGAAATGACATACATGTCTATTTGCATATAGTGTGGGGAGGTGAGGCGTGATCACAACTGCTCACTCGAGACATATGTAGAGACATATTCTAATACCAGGTTTGAACAGACAGTCTAGAGATGTCCACTTGTGATCAGATCAGTGTAAACAGGGCCAAAGCCAGTTCTCATCTATTTCAGCCCTCCTTTGCAATATGGTCAATAGTTGCATAAATACCTCAATCAAAAAGAAAACTTTTGCTTGCACCATAGCTCATTAAAGTAGAAGCAGAAAACATTGTTTTGCTTCTTAACTTATCATTACGAAGTAACTGTTGATTGCACACTGTAATGGCTGTAGAATAATGACACCATCAGGGTTTAAAGTGATTCCCTAAAAGCCCCACTTTCACTATACACTTCTGTCTGCCAATGAATCTCTTGGGAAAAATGAACGTCAAGCTCTGCGCAACCAAAACAGGAAAATGATAGTACTTTTGCTTTCTCTGATAGCTGGTGGTAGCTGTCCCCAGTTACCAAAGAGAATCAATGTAAGTTCTTCGGAGTTACTATCCCCAGTAGTGGAAATGGCTGATGGTGGAACAACTGAAGTTACTGTGAAAAACAAAACTGCAGTTGTTAGCAGTTGCTGGGTTGCAGGAAAATGGAAAGCAATACTGTTGTCTTTGTGACAGTAGCACAGTAAATAAAGCACTTTAGGGTGCACTTTGACATATGCACAGGACAACAGTTCTGTCTCTGTACCAGGGTTTTCTTAACATGTACATTGGTGGCAAACATTAAAAGTTCTATTGAAACAGAACTTACAAAATCTGGATACTTGATTAGACACCTACCAGTTTAACACTATTACATTATTTTTAGGTGTGTGTGCTTGTGTGTGTTAAAGTTTTTTTCTCAAGACTAGGAAAACATTAATTAATCCCGTCATGTGTGAGATATTTAACAGCAACATGAGAAGATATTTGTGGGCAAACACTCCATGGACAAAGGCAATATGTCAATGGCAGCCCTTTTATGTCGTCTTATGTTGTAATTTGTTATCATTGCATAGACGCTAAATCTTTCCAAAGCCAAACATCTTGAATGTCCTGTCATGTGGGTGATCATGAAGAATGTCAAACTGTCCAGCAGGGTAAAGGTCACCTCAGAGCCAATCCCTTCTTTCTGTCTAAAGTATTGATGAGAGAAAATTTACTGTCATGCTGTGGAGAGAGGCTTATTAAAACATTATTGTACACATGTCAGCTGAGGCAAATAAAAGAGAAAAGACAATGGACACAGCGACAAAATACGTGTCTTAGCTTGCAGAGGGTCTTTTCTCACTGTCAGCAAATGTTAGTGAATGAAGGTGTGCCTTATCTTCCTCATACAGGTCTGGGCCTGAAGTGCATTGAAGTGGTGCTTACTCTATCACACTAGGTCCGTTTCCACCACAGGAACTTCGGGGTAATTTTACGGGGCCAGGGCCGTTGGTGCGTGTCTCCACCGCAGGAACCACCCCCGAAGGACAGAGTTCCGGAACTTTTACGGGGGCTAAACAAGTCCCTGCCTCGGGGTAGGTACTCAGAACGGCCCCGAAAGACTCCTGGCTGGGGCTTGGGGATTACTTGGTGCTGATTGGATATACTCAAGGAGGGATGTGACGACAACAGAAAGCAACAAAATAGCCGGCATTTTTAAAACTCAGCAAACGAGGGTTAGTTCGTTCATATAGCTTCCGACGCCATGTAAAAAAACCTCACTAAATGGCCCGTGAAAAAAATATTTTTTCTAGCGGATATCTTAGTTACAACATGATTGAGCTAGCAAAGCAGTTTTGTGTTGATATGTGTGGTATTTATTCAGTTTTGGGAAATCACAGTGTCTAGAAAGCATCAGCTGACAGGGACAGCTAACAGCAGCAGCAAAGCTAACATCAGGACGTGATCTGTTAAAAGCCTCCCGTTGTCGGATACAACATGAAACTACTCCAGTTAGCTCAATCATGTTGTAACTAAGACATCCACTGGAAAAAAATATTTTTTTCACAGGCCATTTAGTGAGTTATTACAGACACCGCTATCGGCTAACAGCGTCCCTACGTCGCTGGTCGCCCCGGTCAAAATGTTCGCGCAACGATTACGTCACATCCAGAGCCCGTAACTTTACAGGAACCTTCCTCCGACTCCACTCTCAGTGGAGACACGGCGGTTGAGAGGGCCGAGCGAGAGGACGTTCCTGTAGTAGTTCCTGCCCCCCAAATAGTACCAGGAACTTCTTCAGTGGAAACGGGCCTACTGTATTGACTCCAATACTGAGCAGGAGGCAAGACATCAAGGATTCTACCATACCTTTTGTCCTATGTCAGTCCAGTCGCCAACGTTGGCATTGTACATTTCTACAAACCACAAGTACATTAGATTTGTACAATTCATACATATCAATGTTTTCTAACGTGACATACTATTTGAGCTGACTTTACCATCTAAAGATGGAAGGAATGGGGAATGGTGTGACACCCTGGCGAGACGCCTGCCAAGCTGCAGACTGATATTATAGACCAACAAACAACAAAACCAGCTGTTTTTAGCAACCCATGGCTCTTTTTCTGGCCACTCCTCAGCTCCCAAACTTGGGTGTTTCTAGTGAACCATCTCTGTTTTTCCAATATGGATAGTGCCACAAAAAGAAGTTGTTTTTTGCTGAGACATTGTTGCTTTTCCAGCAGGGATTGTGCCCCCCAAAATGGGTATTTTAAGCCCAAACATGATCTTTTCCTAACCATAACCAAGCCTGAACCTACCACTTTAACCACAGCGTTGTTAAAATGTAAAATTTCAATATATCCATCCATATCCATATAATAACATGCAAATGTAACATATCCATGGTTTGCTGAAACACAAAATGCCAGCCTTTTTTTCTGTTGATTGGGTTGCCTGTGTCTATCACACCATAAAACAAAGGGAAATTATTTAGGTGGTGAAATGCTCTTAATTGGCAATGCTTTTAATAGTTCATGAGAGGAAATTGCATTAGCAGGGTGCACAAGGTGCCAGTTTATTATGTGCTGAAGTTAACAGATGCCTTGTACATACAGCATTTCTGTGTTCCTGTACTGGCAGGGCTTTGATCATTCAGCTGCAGTGATGATCACACAGCCAAGTCTCGTCTGATGTTATTTCACGTAGCGCTGTCTTTCCATCCTGACGACAGGTAGAGCGACAGCCAGACAGGTTCTACAGTGCTGTTGGTGAGAACATGTCAGGTTTTTTTGGCTGAGAGTCAATTAGGTTCCTAAAATATAGCAAATGCCAATACAAAATTTGTAGTTTCTCAGAAGAAAAATCAGAAAATCAGAGAATCAATGGCTTTATCGGATCAAACATGCATCTCTCTTTGCATTGTTCTCAGCATACATCTTGTGAAGAAATTTAAGGATCATAAAGACATGTTTGATTCTGTGTCTCGTAACAATGTTTAATTTGTGAAGTTGTTGAGTGGCTCCTCCTGCGTCTAGATGAGAAGATGTCGACCTTGATGCTCCTGAGTGACACATACACTTTTTCTCACTCTTGTCTGGTGAGGGGATGTGTGTATGAGTATCTGAATGATGTGGGATAGAAATTGTATGAGGCTGTAATGATTGTTCTCTACTGAAAGTCTTCCATGCAGATGTACTGTTCCAAAGGTTTCTTTGATACCACATGTGTTTAATTAAACTTAAATATTCAGATAAGAACAACTGAGGCTCATCAAGTTTGTTTTACTATTTATCAACATGAAGACTGTCAAAAGCACAACTTTTGCTACATCACACCTGAAGTTAGAAATTTTTAATGCACATTAGCAGATTTCTTTGGACACTTTTGGGCGTTGTTGCAATGTAATTTCTCAACTTGCAAACAACTTTTGTCTACCGTTTGATTCTGGGCAGGTAGTGTGAGTTGATCACTGAAAACAGCTGCCTGCTGTGACTGGAAATCGGTTGATGAGAGCAGTGGGAGTGAACCAAAACAGTAAGAATCAGATCGATAAGGGGAGACATTGAACTAAAAGATATTAAATTGTTCAGAATCAGGCACTAATTCTCTGTGGCCACTACGAGCAACACCTTTCACATTACAATTAGTCAACTGATCCACTGTTATGGCAATTTTAAGATTTCTGTCCTGGTTATTATGGTGATACCTGTGGTCACTGGTGGTAAGCAAGAGTGTTTTAATTAGATGTCAGAGTTTTGTATCAACCACTGGGGGCAGAAAACTATGGAGTTAGATTTGTGTCTTTATTAGTAAATGACATGAGAGAAAAAAAACGTTTGAGAGAAAAAAAATTGAGAGAAAAGGTTTTCACACTGATAGCAAAAAATAATAATATTTGAGACTAAAGAAAAGTTTTAAGAGAAACTATTTTGTCATAGAATATAAAAAAAAATAATCTGAGATTTATAAAATGATTTCCGAGAAAAAAAACGTTTTTTTTACTTTCAAATATTATTTTTTTGCTATCAGTGTGAAAACATTTTCTCTCTCTCTCAAAAAAAATGTTTCTCTCAAAACATCAGTCTTTGCTCACGTGTCAGGATTTTGCTTTCGCTGCGAAAATAATGTCATGGGCGGGGCCATGTTCCTATTGGCCAGTCTTAATCGAATTGACAGCTGGGTGAGGATCGTCTTGGGAGTCGAATTCAACTGAATCATTCATCATCTGTGTCATCATCTTACCCAAACATTGGAGTCTCCGCTCCCAAATAACGCAGCGCATCTATGCCGGTGAATCGACCATGATGGATGAATAAATCAGTGCAGCCAAATGAAAGTATTCTGTCTAGTAGCACACAGGCTTCAACAGAATTGAAATAGAAAATAGAATTTGTTTCTTTGTTTGTTTGTTGTCTGATTGTCAGCAGGATTACAGAAAAAACTACAGGCCTGATTTTCATGGTGGAAGGGTGTAGTGTGGGTCAAGGAAGAACCTAGTGCATTATGGAGTGGATCTGAATCATAGGGTGGATACACAAATTATTTTTCATTCTTTTCTACATTGCAAAAAGGGCATTTAGCCTTGGCAGAGGTCTGGACTCTCTGAGTGCCCCTCAAGTTCATATTGAATTTGAGTGTGCTTATTTGAAATATTTTTTAACAAAAGGAGTAATAGAGGAAGGCAGATGGTACTCAATACATTTCATGGCTATTACTGAAAAAAAAATACAGCCATAAACAGCACTGAGGTGCAGATGTGCAGATGTGCAGATGGTAAGTTCAAAGATCACAAGTTTTTTATTGTCAATTTGCTATGTATGCATGACATACAGAGAATCGAAATGCTGTTTCCCTCTCACATAGTATTAATGCCATGCAATTTAAGAGCTAAATGAAAGCTAAATTGTAATAATAATAATAATAATAATAATAATACAATAAAAACAATACATAAAAGTAAAAATAAAAATAAGCAGTATAACTGCTGTGTATAAGTGTATAAAATGTATAAAAAAGTGTTCAGAAGTACTTTGAAGGGGGTGGGTTCACTTTTTTCAAGTTTTACAAAACACACACACACACACAAACACACACACATAATTTGTTGTACCATGAAAAAGATTTTTTTTTTCATACTGGCCATAAACAGATTCCTTCCTAATGCAAATCCACTACTGAAGCCTCATATTGACTTCAGCTGAAACTTAGAGCGGGTGTCCACATCGCGTTTCTTCCTGAGTGCCAGTGTCTTTTTTCATTTGGTCCCAATAAGCAGAGAGTGTATGTGGCTGCATGTGGCCACAAAAGGGGAAAAGCATTGTGCCCAGAAAATCTCTAAACCATAGCTGATTTTAGATCAGTGCAGCTGGGATGCAGTTGTAAACTGTTGTCATATAAAGTGTTTCCATATCCCTGTTTCTTCAGTGTTGATGTGTGTGATCATGCTGAATGTCAGAATGTGCAGTAAAGGTCAGTTCCAATCCAATTCTCTCACACTGTCTGAAGGGAAATTAAGATCGATTACAGATGAAGACATCACACAGCAGTGGTCATACTTCTTAGATGTTTGCTGCCTTGTCACTTACATGTCCAAGAACCATGATATTTGCCATGCTGATATGGTTCTGATGTACTGTATTTCTTTATTACTTGTTTAAGGGCAGCATTGTGCACCTTCACATCTTACTAGAGCTAGCTCAGATTAAAATGAACTCGGTTCTATTCATGGTTCCCAATATGAATTTTAGGGCTGTAACCAAGAAAATCTTAGCCAATGGAAACTCTACTTACTCGTCAACAAATGAATTGGTCGATGGGGGAAAAAATCTGCACATTGTCTCCTATTAACTAAATAAGCTACCTAGTAGTGCTGTGTGTCCACCAAAGTGTTCCTTTCCTGTCACAGAGCTTGACATTAAAATTTACTCAGGGTGAGTTTACTCTGTGTTTAGGCAAGTGATATGAGTGAAAGAATTAATGTAGTATTGTTTGAAGATAAACTGCACACTGTAAGGGGCTGTACGCATGCCATGTTTTTGCACCCTCAAATTCATTATTTGAAAAGTGAAAAGTGCTATAGAAATAAAATTTACTTACTTACTTACATATTTTTTTGGCAGGCACGGTCAAACACCAGAACGTCACCATCATGGCACGCACACTTTCCCGAACACCTGTTTTTCAATAGAGAGAGTTCAGCTTTTGGAATGCAGCAGTGTGCATTGCATGTCATGTGACAAGGACCAACCAATCAAGCCGAAATTAGGTCAACACACAAACTGCACCTGGAAGGAAGATCAGCTCTACACTAAGGATTTCAGGTAAGTAGGCTATGACACGGTGCTTGTTAAGGTTGCTTATCAACTTCCGACACAACCTGTTGCCACACTCTTGAATGCTGGCACAGAAAAGGCATAAGAGTAGTACCCAGCACCTGACCTTGCATTTTCCAGGCAGCTAAAGATGCGGCATGTCCGTGGCCCCTAATGCTTTTATTCCTGAGATGCGTTCACCAGTCTGTCCCACCACTTAACATGAAACAGGACTCAAATGTACACAGTGGACACTATAGAGGAGAACTCTGGGGTTGAAAATGTCATGTACAACATACCGTAACTGAATGTGATTCGTGATTATTTATCTTGCAATGCAATTTATCTGTTTTCAGATTAAAAATGAGAGTTGAAAAATGTTAACTTTCGGTAAAACTCTGTGCTTGTCAATGTCAGCATCCGTCCAATCTCAGTGAGTATACATTCGTGTGCATAAGTTGCAAAATGATACATCTAGTTCACAATTCACCAAATGTATGAGCATGTTCAATGCAGTTTTAAATGTACTGTACTGTATATGTGTTGCGTGTGTGTTAATCAAGTGAATTCTTTCTTTTTTTTGTTTACAGTTGCTCTCTCTGTTTCTGCCTGTGCGTCCCACCGCTCCCTCATTTCATTTTTCCTGGGCAGCAGGCCGGCTGACAGCACGTGGCAACAGGAGAGAGCACAGGAAGCATGAGCCCATTTCCACACTTGACCTTGTGAAAACATGAAACATCTCTATCACATTACATCGCTTCCCTACCTCAGTACTTCCCTTCTATTCTTCCTTCTTTTGTCACCTTTTTGTCATTTTAAGTCTGTCCACGTGTCCTCCTCAGTTCATCTTTCCTTTTCCTTTCTTTTGTCTTTGTCTCTGGACCATCTTACTTTGCTCATTCCCTTCAGCTCCATCTTCTAATTCTCACCATCTCTTTTTTCATCTCATACATGCTATCACTCTCCTCCCCCACACCTCCTTCCTTCATCTTCCCCTCTTTCTTCCCCTCTCTCAGCTTCCCTCCTTGTTTCTCTCCCTCCTTCCACTCCAAGTGATGGAGGTGTGTTTTTATAGGAAGTGACAGAGTAAAGAGCTGTATAAAGGTTACAGTGGCTTCCTCTATGACACTGCCATATTACTTATCACACTCATGCTCTCTCTTACACACACACACACACACACACACACACACACATTTTCTCCTTGGGCACTTTGCTGCACCCTGGGACACCTAATAGGAGGAGTGAGGGATTCTTATTCATTCCTGTGTTGTCTCTCTCTCTCAGACACACACACACACAGAAAAAGGGCATACGTGTAGATACCAGTGACAAGCAAAATAACAAAACTGTCATTATTATGGTGCAGATGCCATATATTTACAAAGATATACACACATGCAGTACTCCTCTGCAGTAAAAGCTCCTCTGTAACCTTTCTACTCATTAACATGATTATTAATTGATTGAATTTGATATTGATTGATTATAGAAGCAAGTTAAATTAGGCAATAAAAAACTGTATACCAAAATATCCATATTATTTACCTCATTTCTTATTCAAGAAAAAAAACCCAAACACATCAGATGACACGCACCTGTCCTTCCTTTTCTGTGTGAACAGCTCATAAGTCCTCTGTCCGTCTGTGGCCTGGACAGAGGAAGTGGCCCTGGGTCCCTCCTCTGAGCAAGGTTTCCTCAGATCTGTTCAACACCATCACAGGTGTCATTAGTCTGACCCCTCGCATGAGACTGGATTACCTTGGCTGTTTCTAAAAGAGGCACAGGGCTCCTGGTAGCATTATTGCTAAAATAACAGGAGGTTGTCATTTTGTTGCTCTGTTCAGAGTGTGGTAGCCATGAGGGAGAGCTACACAACAAAAGAAGACTATGGGATGTTGTTGGGGCACAACATTCCTGCCCTGCTGCAGCAGTGACCCTGCTGGCATAAGTAAAGAAGGATCTGTGTTCTTTTTTGTCTTCCTATGGTGTAGTGTCGTCACAAAACATTAGTTTTAAATTTGTATTTGTTGGCAACACATTTACAACTACTACTAAGCATTGCAATAACATTAACGATGGATCACATGACCATTTGATTGTTAAAGTAGTTGCTCCTAGTGACTCTGCAGTTTCCCTCAGCTCTCCAGAGCATTAGAGTGTCTCTAAGCTCACTGTTTTGGTTTTACTTTCTATCACTGTACTGTTTTGGTTCACTCTCTGGATCTTGTCAGTGTTGTTTTCAGCAGCAGTCAGCTGCTTTCATCAATAAAGCTCTGATAAACCCACTGTACACTACAGTACCTGCCTAGCACAAAGTAGCCAACAGAAAAAGTTAGCAACTAGCTGGTAAACATAGTGGAGCATTTAGCAACTAAAAAGACAAATATTTCCATCATCATCATCTATCAGAAATAATGCGGAGAGCACACCTCTCCACCCTTCCACGTGCTTGCGTGGAAAGCCATAAGGCAGAGAGAGCACACCTGTCAGCCCTTCCACATGCAAATGAGGAAAGCATGAGGCGGAAAGGCAAACCTCCCTGCCCTTTCCTGTGCCTGGGGACACCCCGGGAACACAACTGAACCAACATCAGTGACAAACAGAAATGACGTTGAGAGTCAGACGACATGAAAAGGAGGAGCTGAGGTGGAAGTGGGTTGCGAAGCAGCTTGCAGAGGAAGCAGTGACAGTAGGCAAGCCAGAGCAGTATAAACAGGGCACCCTGATTCGCCAATAGTTGCATAGAAAGGAGTTGTGATCTATCAGCTGACTCCCTTTAATCAATCAGCTGCTCCATCAGTTGATTGGGCTGCTTGAGATTAACTGATGTAGCTAGGATGTGAGCTGAGCTTGACATAATGTCCTGCCTGAACTAACGCTATGCTCAATATTTCAAAATAAGCTCACCTATAGGTCTGTTTAGAGGCTATTGTGGAGCTTCTCATCATAGCACATAATCTTCTTTAGCAGATAGTTTTGCTTAGTTATCACATTACCTCAACTTTTGCTTGACGTTTTGGTTTTTAGCTCTGTTGGTATCACTGAACTCCAGGGGTCTCATTTATAAACATTGCGTATACACAAAACAAGACCTGGAAGAGGCATATGCCACTTCCCACACAAAAGTTGTGATGTATACAAACCAGAGGTGGATTTATGATTGTAGGACATACGGGGCTTAGCCCAGATGGTGAATGAAATGCACGCGCTGATGGGCCCGGTGCGGCGCCAACTGACCCAGCTCCGTCTGGCTAAGGAGAGCAGCGCTCCACTGCCACAGAGCCCGGAGCCGCACAGCAGTGGGCGGTCTGGACCCAGTGCCAACAACTTTGCTGTGGATCAGAGGCGTATTTAGGATTGTAGGACAGGCTTAGCCCAGATGGTAAATGAAATGCCTACGCGAAAAATTGGTGCCTTTGTTTTTTTGCTACAACACCACAACCTTCAAATTACAACCACCTTAAAGTTAAAAAAGGGACTGGAGAACACATACATTCATACCCTTTAGTCAAGTCAAGATACTTTATTAATCCATAATAATAATCTTCATCATGGAAAAAAAATGTTACCTGGCCTGGAGAATAATAAACAAGGAAACACTTCTTCTTCGGGGCAAGCCCAGGCAGACTACGCAGTACACAGGCTACTTTCCCGCAGCTGCTGCCTCTCTGTTGGACTGCGGCACTGCATGTTACTCACAAGACAGTTTTTTTTTTCCAAAGTAAAATTCACATTCAGGGCTTTTCAGAAAACATCCGGGGCTTGAGTCCAAGTAGCCCCCCCCAGCCCCGCCCCTGATACAAACATACCTAACGGGAAAAACTTTGACCCATGCTTAAGAACATTTTATTTATTTATTTTTTTTTTATTTTATTTATTTGTTTATTTTTAAAAATGGGACAGAACATATTAATGAACATTAACAATGTAAATATGTAAGAGATTGTAGCCAAGCGGCTAATTTCCATCCCTTGTCCCATTGGCAGGTAGGTGTTCAGGGAGACAGTAAATTGGCAGGAAGCCTGATTGTAGAAATTGTTATATAATATTTTCTGGCACACAATTTTTAGCTTTTGTCCATTTGTACATTTTTAGTATAGATTTTTTTTGGGCATTTTTGCCTTTATAGATAGGACAGCTAAGTGTGAAGGGGGGAGAGAGAGAGGGGGAAGGACATGCAGCAAAGGGCCACAGGCTGGAGTCGAACCTGGGCCGCTGCAGCAACAGCCTTGTACATGAGATGCCTGCTCTATCCAATAAGCTACAGACGCCCCACATTTTTAGTATAGATCCTATGCCTTGTTTTATAAATGAGACCCTGCATGATTTGTTCATTTGTGTAACTTAAGGAAACATTATGAGAAATGTAAAGGCATTTCCTGTAACCTCAGCCCACTGAAAATGGCAGCTGGAGTCTTCTGTTCTCAATGACAAAGACACTGAAGCCTAATTTATGGTCCTGCGGCATACCTACAACATACCTACGTCGTTGCCGTGACGCCGTCGTGAACTCTTTGAACTTCTCCGTCACTCCATTTCGTCGCGGTGCAATTCACCGCCAGAGCAGCAGGAGGCTGCGTTCCTTTCCTGAATGGTTGTCGTCGTCTCTAGTTGATTCTTTGTTTAGCTTCCGGCTTTTCCGGTCACAGAGAAATGAACACGGAGCATGGACAGACGGCTCCATCCGTATCCGTATTGAACGTTGAACATAAATGGGCCTTAATACTGCAACATATGTGCAACATCTACATCACAACAGAAGATGTTTAAAGATGGCGGGGATGGCGCAATCTGGATATACGGAACCGGAAATGCGTTGCTACCAAGCAAACCAATCACAGCCCTCTCGGTCTGCGCTGGGTCTGCGTCGCCTCAACGTGTAGTTACATTTTTGGGGAGGTGCACATCAGGCTACGCCGGGGGCTACGGGGAGCCTTCTGTGTAGCCACATACCCTACGACATAGCGACGTCGTTGATTTAACGCAGGACCATAAATCAGGCTTGAGACTCCTCAGTTTCCCCACAATCATCCAGGTTTTCACACCTAGGTGTGAAACCCTGCTCATCGAGACCATTGAACCAGTCTTTGCTTACTATTTGTCACTGTGCAATTTGACCCACAAAATCATATGGCCAGCAAAACCTCAGCTTCTTTGTTCCTTCCTTTCTTCTTCTCTGTACTCTCCAGAAAGGAAGTGAAAGGAGTGACTGGTTTCCTCTGATCTGCACAATCAGAACACAGCGTGGCACAGACTGCACTGGAACTGACTCTTCTAAGCCGATTTATGGTCCTGCGTTAAATCAACGACGTACCTACGTCATAGGGTACGTGGCTACACAGGAGGCTCGCCGTAGCCCCCGGCGTAGCCTGACGTGCACCTCCCAAAAAATGTAACTACACATCAAGGCGATGCAGACCCAGCGCAGACCGAGAGGGCTGTGATTGGTTTACTTGGTAGCAACGCATTTCCGGTTCCGTATTTCCACATTGTGCCATCCCCGCCATCTTTAACATCTTCTGTTGCGATGTAGATGTTGCAGTATTAACATACTTTCTTTGATATCCAGCAACTCCAACTCCAGCAAGATTCTGTCTCTCTCGGTCGCCATTGTTCACTGTGACTGGAAAAGCCGAAAGTTAAACAAAGAATCAACTAGAGACGACGATAACCATTCAGGAAAGGAACGCAGCCCCCTACGGCTCTGGCGGTGAATTGCACCACGCCGAAATGGAGTGACGGAGAAGTTCGAAGGGTTCACAACGGCGTCATGGCAACGACGTAGGTACGTTATAGGTACGCCGCAGGACCATAAATCAGGCTTAAAGAAGCAGCATGCTGTAACAACATGCCAAAGCAGTGGCTCTCCCCCTTCATTCATGGACTGGTAATGTAAAAACTGGCCATAACATTAGTCTTATCATACATGGCTAAGCACAGGACTGTGTGACTTTTGTACATGTAACTTAACCCTATGGGCCCGAACGACGCATAGTGCGTCCAAATTCACACCTGTTCTTCTCTATTGATTTTCTCCCGACCGTGCATCATAGCGAGAAGCCACGCATATCACGTGAAACGGCAGAATTGTAGCTTTCCGACAAGGCCAAGCACTTGTTGGTAGTCCAATGTTTTCACAGCGAAAAACAATGATAAATTTACACTAAAATGATGTATAACAGAGCTTTCATACAGCTTTGCACACACATTACTGTTGGATGGATTACTCGCGAATGCAGGCTTGCACAGAAATGCCACGCATATCACATGAAAGTGCAGGAGCAGAGCTTTGCAGTGATACCACACATCATTGTGCTGTCATCCCATCAGGCTATAAATCCAGATTAATTGTCTACAAAATAAAAACCTGATGAATTTCTTTACAATCCATTATACAGATCTTGTTATCAGTCACTTCATATAGTGAGGAATATCGTATCTTACCACGTCTCAGACTTGCGTGTGTTTCTCCCTCTCTATCCACATTTGTAGTCTGGCTTTCAAGATGCAAATATCTCCATATTGTCCAGTTGACACTCCATCAAACTTTGTATGACAAGACCAGCGTACTTCACCTTTGCACACCCAGACAACTGCAGCCTAATTATGCATGCATGACAGGGCCGTAGTCACCATATACATTGAGGGGGACATGTGTCCCCCCCAATGCCCAAAATGCCCCCCAATATATAACTGAAACTGAAAAACAACAAACTTTGTTTACTGCAAACAAAGTGGCAAATATTATCTTGGAGGACATCACTGCACTTGGTTGACTATTTTTCTATGATCTTAGATGTAAATATTGCATGTTTCCTTCAGATAAAACACATTTTTTACTTGTGAATGAGTCAATGGAATTTCTTGCAATAATGAAAAAAATACTGGCAATCATGTCTGCATGGCACAAACCACACGTTTTGGACAACTGTGAAGTGACAGAATGTCCCACCATCATGGTTCTTATATTGGCAGATTCCAGAGAGTCTCCCCTCTTCATATGTGGCAGAATATGTCTTTTTCCAACTTGCTATGCTGAGATACATGTAAAAATGTAAGAATTTAGGCACACAGATTTGTTTTTTCATTGATATAAAAATGGATATACAATACAGGCACATAGGAGGACATGAAATGAAAATCTGGATAGCCCACATTGTCCTGAAAAAAACAAGATATAGCATGTGTATGTAGCCTTTATAATGACTGTGATATGAGCTTAAAAGTAAAGGCAGTAAAAATACCCCAAAAACGCCTAGGGCCCATAGGGTTAACTGACCTGGTGTAAGGTTATTTTTGTGATCGCTTGGCAATCTGGCTATAGTTACTGTAGTATGTTTACTACCATAAAAGACACATGCTCACACAAGCAAACAAAGCAAGTGCTCTCCTTTGCAGGTTAGTACACACAAGCTGTCAATACCTACTTTATTTCCTTTGATGACATTATTTAATAGTAGAAAGAGACATTATACTTGTTCCTGTGGACTGCGGGCATCCTTCAGTCTGATTGGCAGTGTTGGGCTGGTTTCTCCAGAAATTGATTTTGTTTAAACTTTTGCCCTGCTGCCCCTTCGTCACAACCCAGACGGACAACCCACAATCAAATGAGTGGGTGGACTGGCATTTTGCCTGATTTGGTGTGAATGCAGCCTGAAAACCCTTTAACCTCCTACTCAACCGGTAGATCACATTTTGACTCACTTTATCTTAATGAAAAATGTGTTGAACTTAACTCAACCCGACTGAGCTATCTCTACCATTCGACTAGATGTGGCTGTGTCTTAAAATAGTAAGCCTTTTCAGTTCAATCCTACAGAAAGTAAGTCACAAATAAGTCACTCCAGTCATAAGGTTTTTGTGTGGTGGGATTTTCAAAGGTGGGCATGGATTTTTGATATGTTATACTTTCAGAAGTCTTACTGAACAGATTTATGTAATTAGATACAAAAAAGAAATACAATTATAATAAGGGTCAAGTAACTTTTTAAAAACCTTGCTCTACCACACAGTGGATTTGTCCTTTTATGGTAAAGGTAGTGAAGCTATGCTAATGTTACTAAAAATGAGTATCTGCTACAAAAAAAAAAACACCTATGATCATTCATTGTTGATAAACGGTACATTTAATGTTATCTATCTATACATACATACATACATACATACATACATATATATATATATATATATATATATATATATATATATATATATTTTTTTTTTTTGTAAGAATGATATTTTATTGTCTAAAGCCATACTCAACCACACAGTTGAACTGCTGTTTTAATGTAAAGGTAGTGATGCTAAGATAATAAAGTTACAATTTTATCAATTAAAAAGGATCAATAGAATCAATATTCACTATTGTTAACACCTTATATTCCTTTATGTATTCTATGAAAAAATCATATCAGTAAGATTTTTCACTGTTTCTGAGATGTTTCCCAAAATAAGGTAATGGTGAATATTTAGAATAAATATGTTGAAATATTTCTGGTACTGGTGATACTACTAATTCCAACAAATTGGTTCATGTTGGTAGACTAACATCTTACAAGCATTGTAACAGTAGCATACATGGCATATATATTTTGTTTCTTTCTTTCTGTTTTACTAATGCCATGTTTTTTGTTTTCCTGTGTGGATTTTAAAGGGTTAAACTGCTGAGAACAAATGGACATTTTAGCATTCCTAAAATTCCATGACTACTGGGCAAACAACAGCTACTAAACAGACCTTGAGGTGAGATTGTTGTTTATTATGAGAAATCTGTTGGTAGCCTTGTGTTACACTAGGAGTGTTAAGGAGAGCCATAGAAAACATGACAGGTCACTGTAGTGGTAGTGAATGATCATATGCTGTAAACTCCAGCCACAGTGTGACCTACTTCACTTGAGGACTGGCTGCAGTGTTAAGGGTCAGGTCAACACCAGTTTCATGGCGAGATGTTTGGATGTTGGCAAACAGCATTGACCCACTCTGACTGATTGAACTCAAGGCTTGTCTTTTGTGTCCAAAAACAATACTTTTTTCCTGTTTCCTAGAGATCTACAGAAACAAAGTGAACAAAAACTGCTCAGGTGAAAAAAATACATGCACACAGCCATACATGCAGAGAGATGCTGGAGCCCTCCAGCTTCTCTGTGTTGAGGCAGTTTTGATGGAATACTATCAGATCATTCAACCTTCATCCTGACATACACACACACACACACACACACACACAAATACACATGGTGGCTGACAGCAGAGTGATCATAAAGCCGCCTTAAATACGACAGGCCACCATATCCACCCACAACGCTGCCAGCTATGTGTGCACGCCGTAGATGATTTTCGGAGGATTTCTGTGCACATTTTTCCACATGCCCTCATCTTCTCTGCTCTACTTTCTTATGGATTCTGTCTTTTTAATCTGTATATGTGAATGACTTTAACAACCCTCTGTAACAAGGTTAATTATGGTCTCTCTGTGTAGTTGTATCTCTGGAATCTGCCCCTGTGTGTGTGTGTGTGTGTGTGTGTGTGTGTGTGTGTGTTCTCTATTCTCCCTCAGTCCTCGTGTCAGTCAGTCTCAGAGAGAGCGATGCTTGTTTGTCAGCTGTCAGATACACACACACACACACACACACACACCAAATAGAAAAATGCAAAAGGTCTGCTCCGCGGTTGCTCCAGAGAAAAATGTTCTCTCTGACACACACTCAGAGAGGCATAGCCTACACCCACATACAGTACGTTACAAACACACACATGCATTCATCACATTCATAACACTTAAAGATGCACGCGTGAGCTCACGCCCGAGCAGCTTTACACCATACGCCTCCGTGTACCTCCTCCGTGACGGCTTGTCGAGCGCACTAATGGAAGAAACCCCACAGAAAGGCAGAGATATTCTTTTCTATTCAGTCTGTCAGCTACGTTTAATCCAAAGCCGCTGTCTTAGAGGGCGCAGATACTTTTAGCATTTAGGGGTCTGCCGGGAATTTGATGCATGCCTGTGGTTTTACAAGTGGGTTCTTCAACAAATTGAGTTTTATAAGATGACTGGGCTCAAGATATTTTGTTTATGATTGTCTCAGTTTCGCAGTCAATCTTTATTCATATCAAATGTGAAAAATACGCTCGTCCCCCCATGTATTAGGAGTGATTGGATTATATCTGAAGATCAGCTCACCTAAAGTAAAACAGCTTCTCACTTTTATTTGTACATTTTTTTGTTGCCTCTTTCTTTCTTTTATCTTCCTCTACATCTCTCTATCTCTCTCAATCTATCAACTGCCATCATCTCCTCTTTCTTTTCCAATGTAGCGAGAAGCAGTAATGGGTATACTGTAGAGCTGTGCTACTGCAGTGTATGTGGTGTGTGTGTGTATGTGTGTCTGACTTTGTTTATGTGTGAGCGATCACGTACAGGTATTTCTGTCATTGTGTATTATGGGAAACAGAGTCTAATGTGTTTATAATTGACTCCAGTTCCAGCAGACTGGCTCAGTGGGCAGCAGATGCCACAGTTGCTGCTGCCACAGGCTGTGTGCTCTGTATGTGTGTGTGTCTGTATGTGTGTGTGGGAATATATACAGTATATGTGTGTCTATGTCTGTGTGATAATTGTGTGTCTGTGTACATTTGTATGTAACTGTATTTGCAGGTGTGTGTGTTTTAGGGTTGTGTGTGTGTGTGTGTGTGTGTTTATGTTTGTGTATAACTGGTGTATAAAGCTTGATTTGCTGTACTAACTTTCTTCTTTTGTTGTCATGAATCTAATGCGTTTTTTTGGAGCAGACTATACGCACCTGAATGTCTGTTGAAGAACAGAAGGGTGCTGTAGCTTGCCTGGGATCCAGAGCTGGCTCTATGTTCATAATGCACAGTGCCAATTTTGCATGTTGGCAGTCTTAAAGGCAGCAGAGGTATCTGTTTGAAAACATGACTTTTAATCCAGTAGCTTTCTAACAATGTATTGTGGCAAGATATAGATATATTGCTTGGGACCAAGGCCAAGCCACAACAGTCTCTGCCCTCATCCAGGGTGTATAAAGGATTGCTTTTATGTGCAGTCATACAGGTGACTGGAGAGAGCAACATTTTAAAATATCTTGCTGCCTTCATCTCGCTATGTATTTGTAGCCCCTGTGTAATGTATGAATTTCTGTGGTCCCACATTACAACAAACACTGTACAGGCTTACATTAGAAGGAAGCAATAGGAAATCTAATAGTTTTTGCCAACAAGGTCAGTGCAGACTGCCATTGCTCGATAAAAAAATGGTCTACAAAAAAGAATGTGGGTGTTTTAAATATTGCAAGGGAGGAGCGGAACAGCCATAGTGTGTTAGTTAAATGAAGGACCAGGGTGTTGTTGCATGCAGTGTTAGAATTTTCTTGCAGTAGGTGTTCTGACTCAACATTTGATAGAATTTAGTAGTTAACTCATGTTGGGATTCACTGGACCACAGATGTTTTATCATTTTGTTAAAAATCTTAACTGGACCTGTGAAGGTTTCTCCTCTTGCCATCTGAAATGGTGAGATGGTCTTTGTTCTTCACAGAGGACAGTTATTTGACACCATTCTCCACAGGAGGTCCCCACCTCACACCTCTTTGAAAGACAAATCTCAAACTTGATTGGACAGGGCTTTTACAGTGGGCCTTTGGCAGGCCTAGACAGACCTCTTAACCAGTTAGAGGTGCAAGCACAAGGTATGCAACTGACTTTACAGCGACAAGGAGAACCAAGTTGAGTTAGAACCCCAGCGTCTAACTCTGCAAAGACCCTGAGCGACCAGCTTCCTCAGATCTGCACCTTCGGAACAAGGACAAAACAAAGACTGCTTCTGGAACCACAGCTCTTCCCAGCCTTCTGCCGGCTGACAAAAGCAGCACACCACAAAGCGACTCTTTCTTCCATCCATTCAAGGATCGGTAATGTAACAACTGGGCATAGCTTTATCACAACTGTACAGGCTAAGCAAGACTGTTTAACTTGATATATGTGATTTAATGCTGTTTCTTGAGTAATTGTGATTGTTTGCAGTTAGGTCATTGGTTAGTTGGCTTTGCCAAAGCTAAGTGTTTAGATTGCTAATGCTGTTCACAGAAAACGTCTTGCATGCAACTAATCATCCTCTGCATTGATCCAGACCGTTTGCAACACATATCACATTCTCATAGACTAATTTACAATGAAAATAGTTAGTTAGAATCTGTGTGTTTGGTTTTGCTTTACTTACTTTATGAATAAATATAATTCTTTGGAATCGTACCTGCTGTCTATTTATTGTTGCACAAGAGTGAATGAATAGTCAACCTCTGCTGCGTCAAGAACTCTGAAATCCTTCAGGATTTACTATTAAAGGAGAAGTCCGGTATTTTGTACTTTGAGCCCCATTTCTGGGTTGTTCATGATTAAATAGAGTGGTTAAGACCAAAATAGTGATTAGACATTTTCGGAGAATTCGGTTTTCCCCTGCCTGGCTTAACAGTGCTGCCTATGGCCATGTGTGAATCTGTCCTTAAACTACCCTAAACGTTCGTTTTCAAACCCATGAAACTCACCCAGTGGTCAGTGGTGTTCGTTGATGTTCTGACATAAAAATGGTAGCTTCTGCTGGTTGATAATCTTGAGTAAAATGACACACTAGGTTAATGTTAATATTTATGACAATGAAAGACCAACAGTAATATCTGTTTTTGAGAGGCAATGCAGAGTGTAGTTTTGTGATTGAAAAGTGCAGCCAAAAACAAAGATGAACAGATCTAGTGAAAAGCCACAAGACGCTGTATTTATTTCATTTGTTGAAAAAGCTTCATTTAGTGGGCTTTGATTTTGAATTGTCTGGTTACAAATCAGGGCAGCACAGGGGTGCAGCGGTTAGCATTGTCGCCTAGCAGCAAGATCAAATCCGCCGGCCAGCCTGGGCCCTTTTGTGTGGAGTCTGCATGGTTTTTTCATGTCAATGTGGGTTTTTTCCAGGTTCTTCAGCTTCCTCCCACAGTCCAAAGACATGTAGATTAGGTTAAAGCGGTGACTTAAAATTGACCGAAGTTGTGAAGATGAGCATGAATGGTTGTCTATCTCTATGTGTCAGCCCTGTTATAGTCTGGTGACCTGTCCAGGGTGTACCCTGCCTCTCGCCCAGTGCCAGTTGGGATAGGCTCCAGAAGGTCAGAAGGTGGTGGTTGCAAAAAAGAACAATGTCCATATTTATGCTGTTGATACTTCATTGTATGTCATCTGCCCTGCCTACCAGGCCTCCTCCAGGTTTGCCAGGTTTTGATGACATTCAGACGTTTTTTAGTAATATATTTATTTAAAGACTGTTCTGAGCTTTGGTTGAAAAAGGCAAAATGTATGCATTTCACAAGAGCACAAACCTGATTTAACACGTCTATACAGCTCCTCAGTCGAGATCTACAATACAGCATTACAAGTACTTGGACAGGATGGAAAGTATTCTATAATTTGATGAACAGAGGGTGTGCTTATACTGTGTCCAAACTGTCTGAACACACTTTATGATGGTGTTTATAATGGAACTTTAAACAGTCTGTGTCTGTTATGCACCTGTGATTTGCTTGTACTTTTAATCCAATAAAGCAGCTGGTTGATTTTCATGCTTGTATCTGTTCCTTTTCAAATAAGCTGTAATAGCCTGGAGGCAGCAGAGGGGAGGTTTATTATAGCAGGGCTGATGGGGACAACAGTGATCCAGTGTTTTAATTACTAATATGTGGTTAGTCAGTATGGTCCTGCATTTGTTAAGCTGTTGATTCATTATCACACACTTCACTTTTGCAACTTCCTTCATTCCTGTCTAGCCATGTATCTCTCTCCATCCCTTTTTCACCACATCAGTTTTTCTTTTCTTCTCTTACATCCCATTCCCTTCACATTTCCTTTACTCATATCCTCATAGTTTCTCTCTCTCTTTCTCTCTCCCTCTTTCTCTCTCTGGCATCCTCTCCTTGTGTACAAGCTAGATTTTAATAGAAATATATTGTTTATGAACTGGAGACCATAATCAGATTCCATCCCCTCCCTCTGACCTCATTAGTATTGACCTGTCCTTCGGTGATGATGTCACAGGCGGCTGCTGTAAGCTGGCCAATGATCTATGGTTGAAATTGGTTTGTGTCTCACAGGTTTGTGTTTATGTTTTATTTTTTCTTTCTGTACTTGTGCACACATACACATGGCAGTTTGTGAGACTTTCTATCATTCTGATGTTTTTTTCCTCTTTCTTTGTTGAAAGTTGTTATTTACCAAGTTGAGTTAGTTTATAGTAATCAAATACGAGCTCTGACATGAACATCACATCTGTTATTCGTCAGTGTCTTCTTCAGAGAAAATGCTCATAGATAATCTGCAGCACATGATTTATATCCTGAGCCAGTTTTCAGATTTAAGTGTAACAGGTTAACATTTAACTCTGGATTTAAGGTTTCAAGTCAGCTTTAGCTACTGCTTAATCTGTGGTTATGGCAATAATCGTCTTCTACCATGGCTGTCCAAACATTAACACATCATAAAGGTCCTTAAATGTGTGTTCGGACAGAAAGCAAAGCAAATTGTTGCCTGGTGTCATTCATGCTAATTTTAACCTTAACCCATCTGACTGTGCAGTTTGTATTGATTCCAAACATCCAATGTGCCAGCGTGATGTAGCTATACTTACCAATAGCTGTTACCCATATAGCGTGCGTGTGGGAGTATGTCTGTATGGAAGCGCGGCCTCTGACCAAACTCGAAACTCAGCAGGAAGTCCAGTTATTTTCATCCAGTCTATCTCCTTGTCCTCTTGTCGCTTCAGAGGCAGACTCACAAAGCCCCAGGATTCTCACACATTTTTGGCAGAGTTGCATCTTTGCCTTGGTTCGAACAGCCCTGGGCTAATTTCCACCACTTGCATATTTTCATTGACTTTGAAAGTAATCACAACACCTCTAAAATTGTGTCGCACTGTGTCTGAGTGCTAGGTAACAATACAGTAGTCAGTAAGCATGCATATTGTTCAATCAATCAAACAATTACTG